>NC_043960.1:53108875-53266539 GCF_902148855.1 Sphaeramia orbicularis | reverse complement strand
TTAACTGCTGTAGCAAAAGTCATGTAACAGCCTGCTGAAAATAGGAATAAACTGAGGGAAATGCAGAACATTAAAGCTGGGAGATGTGAAGAGGGAAAATATGGTCAATTTAGTCATTTGGAAATGTGTAAAGTGAGTAATGAGTAATTAAAAAAAAACTTGCACTCTTTACGGCCCTGGAAGAATAAGTGTCTACAGTCTTTGTCATAGGTACTTACATTAAAATACATGTCACGAAACAATCCGAGGAAATTATGTCTATTAAATGCTTTTCTTATTTTAAGTGTCTGCAAATACGGGAGTGCACCTTGAGGCAGCATGTACTGTATTTGTTCATTCTCTTATTCTTCCATGGTGGTTGTGTTGGAGTTTTGGTTGCCAATAGTAGCTAGTTGCACACAGTTGCTGCTGTAAAGAAGCAGAAAAGAGGCATTGAGGCACTCAGGAGAAAGCATGAGGATGTATTCATGGATTTATACAACTGAGACATTTGGTGAAGTTACATATTTTTAACCCTTAAAAACCCAAACATCCACCGCCGACCAAAACCATCCACTGATCTAAACTGTTGATCCACTAATTCTATCACTACATGTCGATAATTGGTGTAAAATACAGTTCTTCATCTTTTCATGGTCAGCACATATGACCCATTTGGACCTTCGGAGGCTCCGTAGTTACCGTGGAAACACCGTCATCTTCTACAACACTGATTCACCAGTAAAACCCATGTAGTTGGATCAGTGAAAGTGGATAGAGATGCTGTTTTTATTTTCACTTGTTGATATATTTACTGAAAAAAATCTTCATTTTTCTCTGTTTTGATATAGTCCTTGAATTTACTCTGAGTTTTCATGACCATCTATACTGAACAACAAAAGAAACGTAAGTTTTGGTCGTTAATTTAGGCAAGAGTTCAGCTGTCCTGTTGAGTTGTCAACTGAGATACACATTAAAATAAGTGAGTTGTAACCACTGGAGCGTGTGTTTGCAGGTAAACACGACCACGAGTGGTGTTGAGCACATGTACAAAGTATCGGAGGTGCGGTACGTTTTGAGTGATATGGTAGTGGGAGCAACAAATGGGAGTGGCAATTCCCTTTGTTTATCTGGGAGCTATAAAAAGAAATGGTAAGATTCAAAAGTTACTGCATTACCACGATGCCTCACCTTTACGATAATCTGAGAGAACGCGCCATTGGTATGCTTGATGCTGGTTTAACGGCTCGCAACATTGCCAGACGTCTGCAAGTACACGAGTCCACCATCAGTAGGCTAAGGACGCGATTCCGTGACACAGGGACCACTCGGGACAGACCAAGATCTGGAAGACCACATGTGACCACCCGTAATCAGGATCGCCATATTCACTTGGCCCATCTCCGTGACCATCAACTCAGTGCTACAAGGACAGCAAGAGAGACCAACTGTAAATTTCACAGCTGGATATAAATATCTCATATGGAACCAATATTCATAATAAAACTCCCATATAAACCAATACCGAAACATACTTGCGTTTCTTTTGTTGTTCAGTATATATAATCTGTTAATTAAATATAGGAAAATACCTGATTTACAGTGAAAAATGACAGAGGATAATATTATGACTAATGGTGAGAAATCATTTAAGAAAGATTAAATACAGAGGAAAAACTGCCACAAAAGCAGTACTAGGTCTTTGTGTGTTAATATAAGTTGCAGTTCATAAAAAAATTCTTCAGTATTACATATTGATCCCTTAAAAACACCTTTTTGACTTTTGTTGTTGTCTGGATGGATTGCTTTGTAGAGAATAAAGGTTGAATTTTTCAGTAAAGCTAAAGAAAAGGTTGCTTACAAAAAAAAAATCCTTTGTTGCCTTTCAACACAATGTAACACAAGTAGTCTGACAACAAAGAAGAATCCTGTCCCTTCTCTGGACTCAGTTCCAGGCTGTTGAAAGTAACTACATTTTCACCATTGGTGGCCACTGTGGGACTTTTCATGCAAATGTGGATGTTAAATACGTGACTGACACCTAATTGTCATGATTTTCTTCTATTCCTTGACACAGAAGCAACATGAGAACTCCTTCAACTGTGATATTTTGGATTCACTTCTTCAATGGTTCCATCAAACAATGTCATAGGATCTATCTTCATATTTAGTCTGGTGATTTGAACAGAAAAGAATGACCTACAGAGCAAAGTTGTATATTTCCTTTTTTTTTTTTTTTTCTTGGCTGCAAATTCTGCAAGCTGCCTTTTCCACTGGCGTTAATGCACCCCCATACTATCAGAGATGCAGACTTTGGAACTGAGAAAACAAGCCTGATGGGCCCTACTCTGTGGTCCAGGAGACACACTGCCCATGATTTCCCAAAAAAACTTTTCAAATTTCAAGTCTGACCACACTTTGCCTAAGTCCGTTTTAAATGTGCTTTTACTTGGAGAAGACCACTGCATTTCTGGTTTTGGATGTTCATATATGGCTTTGCATGGTGGAGGTTTAACTTACATTTTTGGATTGCATGCTGAACTGTATGCTTCTATGAAACTAGTCCTAAAAACAGGACATGGGGCAAAAATTCAAACCAGATGTAGACTAATGTTATGAAGTAAGTTTGGAAGCACTTTGGGTCTATTTGAAAAATAAATACTGAGATAAAAGACAAACTATTTTTCAGATAAAACACATTTTTATATTATTTTGCATTATATTTAATACAAAAATCCACATGTAACACGATCAAAAGGACACGAAAATGACGGGCTTCTGGTTTTTAAAATATCTCTTTATTCTCTCGCAGGTGCATTTTGAGAATTGAACTTAATTTTCATGGCCGAGTGTTTTCACAAAAATGACTGCTGTTGCAAAATCTTTTGCGATATACATGTGTTTAACTGGGCAGGTTCTGTATGTAACATCAGTGGACATGATGGGTTCCACACCAAACCTGGAATGAGACTGAGATTGATGAAAAACCCACATGTGTGGATTAGAAAAACCACTAGGATCGACACATTGAACAGTGTCTTTATTTATAGTCTATAGAAGACCATTTACACACGTTTTCACATCTAATGCACTGACACCTAGGGAGATTTAATGTCCATATTTGGGGCCTATTTTTGGACCCAGTATTTGAATAAAAATTCATTAATTTTGGGATGGATCAGAGTAAGAGGATAATTTTTTTGCATTTCTCTGAGGTTATCATTAGGTCCATCCTGGGGGGAAATATGTCAACATTTACCTTTTATTATTGGGTCTAAAAAGATGGAAAAGTGACAAATACTAAAATGTACCCAGTTTCATAGAAGCACCCAACTGTGTTCACAGATACTGATGTGTAGACATGTTCCTGAAACCATGCAGTGGTTTCCATTACAGAGCCATGCCTGGTTTTAATGCAGTGACACCTGAGGTCCTCCGGATTCATGTCATCTTTGGATGGCTTTATGTTCTGTAGATCAGGATAATGTAGTGTGAGCAAACAGAAACATGATTCAGAACTTGTTCACTGCAAAAATCTAAATCTTACCAAGTGTATTTTTCACATTTCAAGACTAAATATCTCATCACATTAAAATAAGACAATCACCGAAAGAGTAACTTTTCAGTGAGATATTAGAACTGATTTTTGGATTATAGATCTGGAACATCTGATTTCAAGAAATTTTACCAAGATAATTTTCACTTGTTCCATTGGCAGATTTTTTTGTTTGAATTAAGCAAAAAAAAAAAAATAATAATAATAATAATCTTGAAGTAAGTTACTCTTTAGGTGATTATGTCTTATTTTAAGTGTGATGAGATATTTGGACTAGAAATGAGAAAAAATACTCTCGGTAAGATTTAGATTTTTTCCAGTGTTCCACCATTTTGCAGTTTCTCTCAGTTTGGTGAACCTCTGCCCACTTTTATTCTGTACCTTTAAAGGCTGGTTTATGTTTACCGCGTCAGCAAGCTCTGCTCAATTGACGTCATTTTCACAGCCACACCCCTTCGCGTGGCTCATCTCAAGTGGAAACTTTCCACGTCATGCACCTCAGAAAATTTGTAAGAGACGTGCGGACAACATGGCCGACATTCTGGAGCTCCTGGTGGTAGAAGTGCAGAAGTACAGGCACTTGTATGATTCATCACACCGGGACCACTGCAACAGCCGTGTGGTGAACAATTCACGGAGGGAAATTGCAGCGACAGTCGGTAAAGAGGAGGAATGGGCAAAAAAAACCTGTAAAAACATTCAGGACAGATATGTGAAGGCAAAAAACACCGCCAAAGGGAGAAGTGGAGACCCAGGGGGGAGCCCAAACGTCCCACGGATTCTGAGAGTTGAGCTGGCTCTGGAATTTTATTAAACACAGGGAAACAGACACAAACTTCCCTCCGAAGGAGGTTAGTTTATTGATAACTATGTGAAACCAGAAAACGAACTGATGAATTTTTTTCTTCTCTAGTTTTTTACTGTGATGGACGTGCGTTTGTGGCACACTGCCCCCTTCAGTTTGGGAATAGACACAGCGTGGAGCCGCCCGAAGTATAAAAGCACCACGCGTACTCTTGTGCCAACTCCCCGCGTCTATTTTTCGCACATCACGTTGGTGCGGCAAGCATAAACCAGCCTTAAGACTCCGTTCAGACTCCAGCCAAATGTGGCCCAAATCCAATTTTTCACCCATATGTGACCTGTATCTGGTCTGTTAAAGACAGTTTGAACAGCACTAATCAGATTTTTTCAAATCTGACCCGGACCACTTTCAAATGTGGTCCTAAATCTGATATGTATCTGACATTTTCCAAAGTGACTTCAGTCTGAATGGCCAGGTCACATTTATCCAACCTTTACGTCACTGAAATGCAACAAACGTCACAATTCTGCGTCCCAGGAGGAGGAGTGGAGGAAAAACATATTTACTTCCGTAAACACAGTGTGTGTCTGCGTGGTCACGTATTCTGTCAGGACCTCTTTTGTGGGTCCCTTCAGGGTCACATTCAGTTCAGACTCAAAGCTGATAGAAGTTGCATTTAATGTGTAATATGGACCAGCACACACACACACACACACACACAAAAAAAATCAGATTTCATCAACAAATCCAAATTGTGCATTAAGACCTGCTGTCTGAACGTAGCCTAAGATGCTTTTTTTTACACCCAGGTCAATGACCTAACATTCTAAGTTTTTCTGTGCTTGGGGATGTAAAAGTATCCAGTGTTAGAAACACTGAAAGTTGCTTCTGAGTTCTATTAGTGAAGCACAAAGAAACAAGATTCATCAAAGTAACAATTTTCAGTGGAACTGCAATCAAAGGCAATAACCCTTGAATCTTTTCTAGTTTCCTTCAATGTTGTGGTTAGAAAAAGGAAAGACTATGAATGGAAATGTGACTGGTTTAGTATTGATAAGGGATCCCATCCAAAGTCATGTCATTGCTCTGTCTTTTAAGATTAAATCTATGTATTTGTAAACAACAGACATTTAAAGCTATCCAATTGTTGGCAGTAACTGAGAAATATGAAAACCAATTGTGGTGATCGTTCTGAATGTATGATTTATTCTAAATATTCATAAAAATTCAACCGTTTACTCAATTAGAAAAATTTCAAAATGTGCTGATAGAATGGGCCTAGTTCTTTCTAGACATGTGACAAACTCAATGTAAAAATAGGTGGTTTGGGCATTTTTCTTTTCTTTTTTTCTTTCTTTTTTTTTTTTTTTTTTTTACACTGCTTTCCTTGTGTTTTTTTGTTTTTACTGTTGTTTGCTGTGTTGTGGTGATTTTTTTTTTTTTTTGCTGTGTTTTTACTGAGTTTTGACTCTGTAGCTGCTTTATGGTGTTCAACCAGGTGTTAAAAAGCAACTGGACTGATTTCTAAAACAAAAAGCAAAACAAAACAAAAAAAAAAAAGAGCCCAAAACTAAAACTACTGGGCCTAAATTCAAATCCTTGTTGTTGTTCAGTTTGTTCCATTTCACAGTTGATGTTCATCATCCTAAATCTCTTACTGATGTACATTCTTAGTGCCTTATTTAGTCCAAATCTGTCAAACTTCTGTTCCTCTCTTTGTCTTTTTCTGTTATTCCACCTGTTTTGACCCTAAAACAGACAGTAAAACAAAACCACTGAAGAAAAGGAACACAAGCATAAACTCACAGCAGCTTTAATGAACCTGAAACAGACGCAGATTCACAGCAGAACCTTTACCTGGAATCAGGGGTTAAAGGGTTGATATGTGAACCTTTACCTGGAGTCAAGGCTCAGGGATTAAAGGGTTCATACACAGTAAAAAAAACAAAAAAAAAAACAAAAAAAAAGGGAAAAAAATATATATTCCATATATGCCAAAAAAATACTGTTAAATAACAGAAAATAACCATCTCATACAAATACGGTAATTTTCCATATATAAAATAATAAAATACAGTTTTTTGCCCTAACTTTACATGAGATTTTGCCTATTTTTTTTTTTTACTTTTTAATGTGTAATAAAGAACATTTACATGTATTAAAACAATCAAATTACCTATAAATATATATATAAATAATTTTAAATGAGACTAAGTTTTCCAATCCACTGATAAAAACTGTATTTGGACAGTTTATCAGTGCTTATACATGTTATACATTCACAAAAACACATTTATTCAACATTTTTGTTGTGAAACCTCCCATAATTACACAAGATATTTGTCAATTAACAAACAAGTCTCGTTAAACTTACAGAAGAAATACTTCTTTTAAGGTTAATTGTCAGTCATTTTATCTCATTTTATTATTTTTTTTTTTTACAGTATTAAACTTTAAATTAACAGTTTAATGTCAAAAATAGAAAAGAAATATTTGTGAAATTACACACATTTGCAAATGTATTTTAACTGTATTTTTCTGTGAAAAAAGAAAAAAATTCTTTTAAAAATGGAAATTTTATGGTTATTCACAGTTACAGTTTTTTCATGTTATTTTACATCTGACATGTAAAATCCCAGTCTATTTTTGGAATTTCATTGATATTTCCTGTATCTTAAAAATACAGGAAAAATCTGTAAAATAAAAAGTGAAAATTCTGTTGAATTACAGATTTTTTTTTTACAGTGTATGTGAACCTTTACCTGGAATCAGGGGTTAAAGGGTTAACAGACTTCCGTGATAAAGATAATGAACAGTATATAAAGTCTGGGGCATTTGTTTTTATTCAAGCATATGTCATTAAATTCACAGAAGTTGAGAAAAATATGTGGAAGGAAAAGGTGGGACAAATGTGCTACAGATTGAGGGGAGTGTGGAAAAGTACAGGGCTCGGACGGGCGGGCGTGACCTGAGGAACACCATGTGGAGGCAGAGGGTTGGCTGGAGCCACCTGAGCCTGGACTGGCTCTGAAACTGGAGTGTTCTGTTGACAAGCCGTCACTCAGGACGCCAACAGGACTTTCAGCAGATCACGCTCCCAGTGGCCTTTCTCCCCAGCACCAGCTCCCTGATGCACCCCCCCACCCCACCCCCAAACCCTACACCGCAACGTATGTCAGCACTGTCATTAGTGTAATTGCTGATTTCACATGCAATTGTCTCGCCCATGTCTGCCACATGCGTATCAATCCACAGTCAGTTTTTATTACACCACAGATGATTAGTCTGACTGAATATTGTTGTAGTTTAGTGATTTTTCTTTTTTTTTCAGTTGAGTAATCTTTATGCCCTCACTTTTTTTTTAAGTTGAAAACTTGCGAGGGATATGGATGAACCCGTCACAGACACGAGATGAAAATAGCAAAGGCTTTTGTTTTGAGGCCAGCTGATGGATAAGTGGACAACGTGTCATGGACAGGTAGCTGTGAAAAATTGCCTTTGTTATGTCTGTAGACAGTCAAGGTATCTATGGAATTCAAAGTGGAATAAGGCCTTGAAGGCTCCAAACTGTTTCAAAGGAAACAGGTTCAAAGGTTTCCACTGTAGTCATTCATTATCCTCATAACATAATTGCCTAAGTCATACACTATATAGACAAAACTATGTGGACACGTTGAATTCAGGTGTTTTTTTTCTAACAGGGGTCTGAGATACAAACAGTAATGACTAATGTTAGAATATAGTTTTATCATTATAAATGTTGTATTGATTATTAATGTAGATGTTTTTATGTCAAATCCTCATGAATAGGACATCTTACAGCTGTAGACGTGATGTGTCCCAATATTTCCTTTAAAGTTTAATGGGAGATTTTTCTTCCTTAGTGAGATGTGATGAAAGTAGATGGTTAGTTGTGGTAGAATTATTATTTATAGTCAGAGCATGAAAAATATTTTAGAAATTTAGTTGGAGAATATTTAAAATCATAGTCATGGATTAAAAAAAAAAAAAAAATCAATGTTGAGAGAAATTAAGTCAAACCACCTCTCAGGCATTTTGGAAACAAAGATAACAATTTAAGCCGAACAAACCAATGCACTGATATTTATCCCATAATATAAAACTATATTCTGACATTAGTCATATGTTATAAATATCATATTGATTATTAATATTGGTGTTTTTATGTCAAATCCTCATGAACAGGACATCTTACAGTTGTAGATATGATGTGTCCCAATATTTATGTCCATACATGTCTGTCTTTTAAATAGGTGTCTGTAAGTGGAAATGTGCAAGAACCTTTTACTTATGTGTGCAATGTTTAGTATATATTTATTATTCTCTCGGCTTTTAGAGTTATTTATGACTACCTCATTAGTATTTTATAACTTATTTTATCCCAGGTGGGTTTTTTTTAGTGTTGACCCTGCATCGAAATTTCGTTGTGCAGTGCATCTTGGATGTAATTTTGCTGAAAAGTGTTCTATCTGTCTATCTATCTATCTATCTATCTATCTATCTCTATCTATCTATCTATCTATCTATCTATCTATCTATCTATCTATCTACTATCTATCTAGTTTAGAAACATCAATATTTCTTAACCCATAAAGACCCAAACATCCACTGGTGACCAATACCATTTACTGATATAAAAAGTAAAATAACTATTGATCCACTAATCCTATCAGTGCATGTTAATGATTGGTGTAAAACACAGTTCTTCATTTTTTTCATGGTCATCAGATATGACCCATTTGGACGTTCAGAGGCTCTGTAGTTACCATGGAAACACTGTCATCTTCTACAACATTGATTCACCAGTAAAACCCATGGAGTTGGATCAATGACAGTGGATGGACACACTGGGTTTATGTTCAGATAATGATATATTTGACTGAAAAAGTCACTTTTCTCTGTTTTTGATATATAACCTTCAACTGTAATTTGAGCTTTTATGAACATCTCCATGATCAGTGAATTTAATACAGGAAATAACAGATTTTTAATTTGAAAATGCAAAAATACAGAGCATAATACTAGAATAAATGTTGATAAATCACTTAAGAAAGGTTAAAAATAAAGAAAAATTCATTTGGGAACTGCCACAAAATTAGCTCTGGGTTTTTATGGGTTAAAGTTTAATGGTAGATTTTTCTTCCTCAGTGAGATGTGATGAAAGTAGATGGTTAGTTGTGGTAGAAAATTATTATTTACAGTCAGAGCATGAAAAATATTTTAGAAATTTAGAGGTAGAACATTTAAAATCATAGTGATGGATTAAAAAAAAAAAAAAAAAATCAATGTTGAGAGAAAATAAATCAAAACCCTCTCTGAGGCATTTTGGAAAGAAAGATAACAATTTAAATCAAACTAACCAATAAAATGATATTTATCCCATAATATAAAACTATATTCTGACATTAGTCATTATTATTTTGTATCCCAGAAAAGAAACACCTGAATTCAACTTGTCCACAGACTTTTGTCCATATACAGTTATACTATGAGGATGACAAATTGTAGTATGATGTATTAATGGTGCATATTAAGCTAACTGTTTTATTTTTTAATGGTTTATTAAATGACTCAATATTTGATTAACCAAACTCAATCAACTTGTTTTTCTTATTTTCAGCAATGGAATAAATGAGGACACTAGTGTTTAGTGTTCAGAATTCCGACAAACAATCAGATATTTTTAGTGTTTACATTTTTGGCCTGTCATACTAATACATGGATACATATATATTTACACATATGTATATTTTTACTAGGTTCAACTGGACTAGTTTTGCTCTAGCTGAACCTAGAAAAACTACCAACAAGAACGCAGACTTGGGCAAATGAGAACTTACACAGACTTATTTCAGGATCACTCCCTCAATGACTGTGTGTAATGAGAATAATCGTCTCCATTCATCCATTGGTGGTGATGAGAATGTTTTAACATCCTTTTTAACTGTTCCAGTTTGCACGACAACGCTCTTGGGTGAAAACGACAAAATATTTGATCGGATGTACCTTCCATTTAGCATTTTTGGGGGTTGAAAATGCAAAAACGCAAAAAAAAAAAGTGAACCTTCCCAAGTGGAAATCTGAAAAACAGTCCACTCTCGCTTCACTGTCCTTCTTCTTGTTCTTTCCTGTTTTTTGATTCTATTTTGCTCTAGGAGAGAACAGGAAGAGATCGGTTCTACGCAGGTGCTTGGTCTTGGTCTTGGTGATGCCACCTGGTGTTCATACTACATCAATAAAAAGGACATTTCACACTTTTGCGTTACCGTCTAAACGTAGCCTTAGCGACATCTGAAAGAAAAAGAAAAGCTTTTTTGTTCTATTTCTGCTGTGAGTTTTCTTTACTACACTATCTGTACTGGAAGCCCCATTTCTTCTTCATTTCTCCTTCTTTTTTTCCTTTTAATCAAGCACATATGTTTTTATTGTCACATAAGTCAAATTGGCATTGCTGGATGCCAGTTAAGGCAAATAAGAAAAAAGTTTGATTCTTCCAAATTATGAAAGATTCAGAGCTTTTGAAAACACTCCTGACAATCTTTCATTAGCTCCATATATTAGACATTAATTTAATGCGAAATATTTTATTAGTAGTAGTAGTAGTAGTAGTAGTATAGTATTTAATTATTTTTAAAAACAAAAGTATTAGTAGACATATTAAACTTAGTACAATGGAGATAAAAAAAAAAAAAATGTTGTTAATTACAGCAATTAACAATATGACAATTGTCAGCTCAAACTTCAACACCATGACTGTCCAAACGATACAGAAAAATGCCAGAATCATTCATCTTGCTGAAGGACTGCCTTTTACTGGAATCTGTGTTTTTCATGGTGGTTTTTCTGTTGCAGACTCTCTCCTGTACCATTTGGCCAACTTGATGAAGAACAGGTTTTCCTGATGAATACAGCCCCAGCTGTGAGCACTCTTCATCCAAAACATTGGTTTGATCAGATAAATTTAAGGCTGGCAGAGTTACACTGATGAATATTTCAAATTGTGTTTGGGGACTAAAATCAGCTCTCCTTGTTAAAAATGTATGATTTCATAACAGCGCCATGATAACAACATTAACCCATTCAAACAAAGGCTCACCTTTGCAATTATGCCAGTCAGAAAAGATATGAAAGTGAGAGCGTGCTGATATGAGCCTCAGTATTCAGGCAGCATCTCCATTTCCTTATCATGTCGATTCCAGTGATCACACTGAGCTGCTTTGAAATGTGTTATTTATGGCTATTGTGAACATCACTTTAGTAGGAAATCATCCCTGCCTCGTGCCTTTTGTGAGGTGAGGGTAAAAACCGGTGGAGGTGGTGAGGGCACGGGGATGGAGACGCCTGTTGAGGTGAGCGGTCCTCCATCAGAACCAATGATGAGTTTATGCGTTCTCACTCCCTGGAGGCCTGAGGGTATGACCTCCATCCATCCCTTTGCACTCTCATTCATTTCACTTTCATAAGCACCAGTAATGACTCCACTCCAATGAGAGAGAGGGGGGGGGGGGGACAGCTGAAACACTTGTTGGGAAAATGGAATCTTCTTCCCACGATGGCAATCGGTATTGCTCTCAGAAAATGATGTGAGGGGATATATAGCTATTACTGAGGTCATGCAGGACAGGAACAACAATCATTTTCACCTTCTTATGTACAAATACTGCCTTATGCAGCTGGCACTCAAACAGACGGACACATGCATGCACGGACACTAATAGCACTTGTGCACGCACACACACACATACACATACACACACACTCACACAGTGGCTGATGCACCGATGGCTCTGTGAATTGTAATATGCTTGGGAGCCTGTACAGGGATTAGCAGCTCATTTCAGTGGCTTCACAGTTGGCCTTCACAGCCTCCCAGAGGAGGCAGACAGCTGTGCGGGGGTGCTGTTTAGATAGTGGGCAGCAGTGTGTGTGTGTGTATGTGTGTGGGTGCGGGGGGGGGGGGGGGGGCAGCGTATGCTTATCTGACACCAAGGGGGCAAATCTGAGATGGTCCACCACCAGTTTAACCAGTACACACCACTTAAGTTGACTGAAACAGGCGGAGCAGATGACCCCCACCCCCAGGAGCTTTGTCATAATGATGGTCGCTTTAAACAGCTAAACATTTTTGAGAACTTAAAAAGCTTTAATAAATGTGACAAAGCTGGAAAAATGGAATGGATGGAAAACAAACCTGGCCTGCAGAGATCCAACTGTATTTTAAAGGCTAACTTAGCCTTTACTCTGCTCACAAGGCACAGGCTGTGTTGTGGTTATTTCATGTGACACCACTAACCTTAATTACATTTCAGTCAGACAAACTGTTCTGGTGACTTCTGGTGATAGGATCCAGGTGGACCTTGTTATGAAAATGCAAGAAAAGGTGTAGAGTGGCAAAAGGGTCATGTGAAGATGTTCAAGACATGAGCTCACACAAATTCATCTCCAAAGAAGTGGAAGGTGCATGTATACATGTCACTAAATATTTAAGTGGAGCACAGCTCTTCTTTCATTTAGGGGTGTGAGTTTCTTGACCTGTGGCTTCTGAATGCACTAGGTGTGAACTTGTAAATGTGATGATTCATACTGGCGCTTTTCTAAGTGTTCCAGCTCCCACTTTCTCAGCACTTTCAGTGTTTTTCAAAACCATGCCATATTTTTTAAAGCATGCATTTCCAAATGTCTTCATCCTCATCAGTAAATATGCACTAACTAATGAGAAAAAAGACCCGTTTGCACATTCACATGCCTTTGTGTTTTCTGTAGTTATGAGTGAGGTTGTCGTTGTTGCCATAGTTTAAATGCTGGATCATACTGACTTTGTTGTTACAGTTTAAGATTTCATGCCTGCTGGTGGGCTGGCTTCCGGAATCCTTAAACGTCAACTGTCAGCTCCAAAGCAAACACCGCCGACTCCAGGACGGAAAGGAAAAAGGAAACAAAGAACAAATCCAGAGTTCAGCTCTCGGAGAAAATCTCTTGCAGGGTAATGCACCACGACATGAGTCAGGGACTCAGTCCTCTGGTTATTTCCCAGGCGCTCTAAGAGTTTGAACAAAAGTGAACAAAAAAGTGATCCTCACCAACTGATGTCACCGTTTGCAATTTTGTAGACAAAGGATCCTTTTACTGACTTGTATCCATTCTATTATACCAGGCACCATGAGATGGTGTGGCATTTACATGAGAAACAGGAGTGGTGGTGAGCCTGGGCTCCATCTCACAGCTAGCTGTCTCTCTAATCCAATCTACAGCGCTGGCGTTGGCATCGCGGTACCAAGGCGGCAGCGGCAGGGGACGGCTTTGTGAGGAGAGGAAGGGTGTTACCATTTAGAGACCCCCAAACCACTGAGAGGTCACCACCTTTGCATGTCTTGCTTCCTCATACTGTGTCAACATTTTATGTAGGATGGAGCAGGCTTTCAGAACAAGAGTAGGTTGGAACTGCTGGAGACATCCTGGTAGGAAACAATACAACAAATTAAAGTCTACTACAGTAATTTTTGCTGATGTGATCTGCTTTGATTTCACCAACAAACAGAAATAAATGTGTGTTTGGTAAATGGGAGTCTGAAACTTCCACCAAACGCAGAACGGACACAAAAGTCTGTAAATATTTACCAAAGCGCCCAGAGAGAAAGTTCAGATATTTGCTAATAATTGCCTGCTGTTTGCCTTCGCCTATTGTGGTCCTTCCAAACTCTACAGCAAATCTTTTGCTCAGGTTTTAATGTTTGGGTGCTAAGAGGTTTGGGAAGAGTCCTAGGCTTCATTGTTCCAAACACAACAGCTGTGACTTAATGAGTCCATTCCAAAGTGCTCACCCTCTGCCCATGTCTGAGCCGTTTCCACCGCTGCCTCCTCATTGACCACATGACCATTGTCGCCAAGGCATTCACTGGATCTTAATAATAAGACACACAAGAATGTAGTAGTAGCTGAGGCTTTACCTTCTCAGAGCAATGGTGGGAAATCTGCTGAACTCAATTCCAAAGGCTTATGTTTACCATGACAAACCAGTGACCTATAGGTTCACTCTAGTAATCTAGGAAGAACCTCCCGCCCACACACACACACACACACACACACACACACACACACACACCTCATCCCTCTCTGCAGCTCCATTTAATCTGCCTTGTTCCCCTCTTTTCTCCCTATATCTTAACCAGGGTACGTATCACAAATCTGACATAAATGCCACCCTAAAAGCATGTTTGTTACCTACTTTTTCAGAGCTAATGGTGTCTGAAATGGAAAACTGGAAAACCTCCTTTAATATGGCCACAATAACTAGAATGAAATTCTTCTCTCTCTCTCTCTCTTGTTCTGTCAACAGTATAATATTGTTATCCAAAATAATGCACTTGTTCTACTACTGTAACTAGGTTCCTCTGCGATCTTGGAGGCTCAATATGTGAAAAGCTGAAAAGAGCGAGACATGTGATGTACTGCAAACCTGGAGCCTGGCGAGGGAAGTTAGGACGTTGCCATAGCGATTGAGATGAAATGCACAAGTAGTTATTTAATTAAATCCGGTCTCTTTTGTTGATTTGACAGTGAGTGGGGCGATGACAATAGGCAGCCATAATATTAAAAGTCCATCATTAGATTTTTTTTTTTTTTTTTGGGAACTGCTGTGCAACCATTTTATTGTACTACATGGAGATGATTTTACTCTCGAAATTAGCTTTTTTTTTTCTTTTTTTTCCCAAAATAATTATTAACAGGGATGTAGTGATTTTGATGCATAACAGAGTGGCAAAACAGAGCCTTACATGACCAGACCCCCTCCATACTGTCTTTGATTTCACGTTCACTGGAGCTGAGTTATAGTTAGCGTTAATATCAGAGTGTTTGGTAGCCGTTTATCCTTGAGGAAGCAGAGTGCTCCTGTCAAACAGTGCATATGCATACAAAGTGGTGTCTCTTTATTAAGGACCATACAAACAAGACTGTATTAAAAGCTGAGAGCAAAGATGATGCTGAAGAGCCTGGAGTTACACACCCTTAACCCCAGGAATAACACAGCATGGAGCTGTCATTTGAGTTAGGTATCATTATCGCAGCAGGTCTGAATTCTTAGTGAAGGCTGGCAGCTTTATGATTTGACTCACTTGTGCTATGAAGTAATGAAGTCATTTCAAAGGTAGACACATTGAATTATGCTCATCATAAATACTGTAAAACATATTCCAACACTGCAGTATCTTAACCCTCATGCCCTCCTCAAATGTACTGCCCTCTGGTCACCTTCATGGCAAAAATGTACATGCACAAAAAACAGCTATTAAAATATCATAGATTTTTATTTTATTTTATTTTTTTCTTTAGCTTTTTTACTATAAATTCCTTACATAACTACCATACATTCTATCAGGTTGTTCCAGGTTGTTAACCCTTTAAATGCCAGTTAAACTATTTGACTTATTATATTATTTATTGCAAAAAATATCCTCATGAGACCCAGCAATGCATTTTGTCCTCTGTAGGGTACAAGAGTTTCACAGCTTTATTGGAAAAAAAAAAAGCTGTCAGCTGCAAAGTACATTCCATACAAATTTTAAAAATACATCTGAAGAAACTGTTGCATCACGCTGTTTTCAATAAAGGCAATTATTTAATGTAAAAAAAAGCCAAAACTTGTATTTTCCTGGATCTCAGGAGGATATAAAAAAAAGGATTTTCCATATATCAAATAGTAGATGGGTGGAGTATTGGTGGTGATGAGAGTCTTGGATATGTCAAAGAAAAGCAACAAATTTGATTTGATTGCATTAGTACTTTTTTATGTAGCGTCCATTACTCCCTAAACACCTTCAAGTTCAAACGGGCCTCACTGACTACCAGTAAAACCTGATTTTTTTAACCCTTTAAAGCCTGAACCATTAAATCATTGACAGAAAATTCTAGTTCTTTGAAACTGGAGCCTTTATTGGTCCTTCTGAACAAACCCCAAACTTTTTTTTTTCATCAATTTCCATGTATGAGTTTCAATTTTGTATCATATTTGATACATCAGGTCTCAATGCTCAAATATTATTATAGGATGGGGAAGCAAAATTTACAATGAACATTTAGTTGTTTTTTCTCAGCAGGCACTATATCAATTGTTTTGAAACCAAACATATATTGATGTCATAATCATACCTAACACTATTATCCATACCTTTTCAGAAACTTTTGCCCATATGAGTAATCAGGAAAGCAAACGTCAAAGAGTGTGTGATTTGCTGAATGCACTCGTCACACCAAAGGAGATTTCAAAAATAGTTGGAGTGTCTATAAAGACTGTTTATAATGGAAAGAAGAGAATGACTATGGGCAAAACTATTACGAGAAAGTCTGGAAGATACTATTAAAGAAGAATGGGAGAAGTTGTCACCCGAATATTTGAGGAACACTTGCACAAGTTTCAGGAAGCGTGTGAAGGCAGTTATTGAGAAAGAAGGAGGACACATAGAATAAAAACATTTTCTATTATGTCAATTTTCTTGTGGCAAATAAATTCTCATGACTTTCAATAAACTAATTGGTCATACACTGTCTTTCAATCCCTGCCTCAAAATATTGTAAATTTTGCTTCCCCACTCTGTATTTTTGAACAAACAAAAACTAATATAACACAAACATGTCTAACAAATTGTTAATTCCTTTTCTAAATGGTCCCAGTTCTTCCTCCTTCCTCATTAATGTCAGTCTTGCAGTGTCACTGGAAAGGCCTCTGGTGAATGAACTCCTCCCCCCGGTGGATTATCTGTGTATTGCATGTATCTAATTGTATACATCAGGTTTTTCATGAAAAAAACAATCACATGGTCATGTGAGGGCTTCAAAACTCATGCATCAAATATGGTACGTTTAGTGTTAAAGGGTTAATCTCACTGAGAGCAGAAAGTCACATAAGAGTAAAAGACACAGGATTTTAAAACTAACTATAAAGAAAATGGGTTGGGGTTAGGGTTCATGCCACAAGCTGTAACAGCCAAAAAGATTACCATATAAAAAAAATTTAAAAATCAGAAAAATGAACAAAAGTGATTTAACCTCTGGTTTCATATAACACATGGAACCCACTGTCTATGGAACTGTCACATATTATTCAAAAGGTGTTGTGATGTGTGTAATTGATTGGAGGAAAAAAAAACAATGTAGCTAGACCTATTATAACTACAAGTTTGAAAAGGATATATTAGCCTTCTCTTTAACCCTTAGGGGTCCACGGTCACGGCTCCGTGACCGAATCACATGACATTTTCAACACGTCGTAGCATCGGAAGTCGGTCACATAGACCACTGGGGACAATTGCATTTGAAAGTGCGGACTTGAAACACTCTCCCACTTTTTACTTGATGTTGACAGAGCAAACAGAACCAGAGATATGACGGTTTGAACTCAGAAAAAAGAAACGTGAGTAAAAGTATGAAAATGAGGTGGGGGGGGGGGATTATATTTCTGACCATATCTTCATCATTTTTGTCCCTTTTCAAAACAGAAAAAAATTGGCCGAATCTGTGGATTCTAATCCACAGACTGCATTAGCATTACAGATAAGGATAAGGATGACCCACCTGAACCAGATGCGGAAACCAGGAGGACCGGGGTGGGGCGGTGGGGGGAGGGATGAGAAAACCGGAGAAAACGCCAATGTAAAGATATGCTATTATGTCAAATATTTGAGGATACTTTTAATTTATTACAATTTTGATTTTATATACCTAATATTTGGAACTGATTGTCACTTTTAAAATCTTTGAAAAGGCTTCTTAACATCTTTGTGGAATTTATGTAAAAAATCGTATATTTTTCAAATGGATTTTACATTTTTTGTGTGTTTTTTGGCCTTTTGTGTTGATATAGCAGGTTGAAGTGAAAAAATAAAAGGCAGATGAGATAGATGAAGTTGTGCTGAAATAAACAAACAAACAAACATTGGTATAATAAACATTTCTTTATATAGTATATAAAGGCAAAATCAAAAGTACTTGAAAACGGCCAAAATAGGCTCAGACCCCTAAGGGTTAATTGTTCTGCGATAATTGGTAGTCAGTCTTTGCATCGAAGTCTGGTCATCATACATCAGTCTGTTTGACCTTACAAACCTTTGGGGGGTTTTGAAACCCACGCAGGCCAAATTCATGACAGCCTTTTAGAGGCTTCTCGTCTCCTGGACATGTCATGCAAAGTGAATGACATGATATTAAAGCACTTCCTCATCAAGATTGAAAGGCATACTTTTTTTTTTGCCTGCAAGCAGTCAATTATTTGACAAGTACACATAATGAACAATGCAAGACTAGTCAGAATTTAATCAAAAGGCAGAGACAGGGGCTCCAGTGCAGATGGGAAATGATTAACACAGTTAATCAAACATCCCAGCGTTAGGTTAAACATGGCAAGCCTATCCCATCATCTGAAATATGGATGGGAGCCATTGCACATTCCATTTTTCCATTTCCTTTCGCCTGTGGAACATTATTGCATGTTATGTTGACCTCTTTTATTCTGCTTCTTTGAAAACAGGTATTTATGTTAGTCCTGACATCTCCTGACTAATTTCCTCTAATCTTGAAAGCATAACGCAGACAGATTTGAGGCCAGGCGCACTGAAGAAATTGTCAAATGTGGTCTAATTCAAGTGGTATTTATGTAAAGGTTATTTGATTTTGCTTCTCAGAGGGTTGCTATTGAGAGCATTGTAAGAAACACCCACACAGAGTTTATAAACCAGGCAGGTCAAAGCATAAAAGGTGAGAAACTCAATAGTTACTGACATTTGTTTTTGATCCACAGCTTTTTTTTCATTTAGATTTATCAGATCAACAGAATGAACATTATTCAGTACTGAGTATGTTTTGTCTACGCTAATTAATTAGAATCTTTCAAATCTATTCAGGTAAAACTGTGCCGTGAGTTGTTTAGGTTTTTTTGTCTTTGTCAGTGGTTTTCAACCAGTCTCACCTTAATATCTCACAAAAAGACTTCTGGAACAGGTCACTCTCTAAACACCTTCATGTCCAAAAATGCCTCATTGACTACCAGGAAAACCTGATTTTTTAACCCTGTAAAGCCTGAACTATTCAATTATTGACAGAAAATTCCAGTTCTATGAAACCTGAGCCTTATTAGTCCTTCTGAACAAACCCCAAACTTTTTTTTTTTTTTTTAATCAATTTCCATGTATGAGATTCAATTTTGTATCATGTTTGATACATCAGGTCTCAGTGCTCAAATATTATTATTTCTGAACAAACAAAAACACAATATAACACAAACATGTCTAACAAATTGTTAATTCCTTTTCTAAATGGTCCCAGTTTTTCATCCTTCCTCATTAATGACAGTCTTGTAGTGTTACTGACATTTATTTTTGATCCACAGCATTTTATTCATTTAGATTTATCAGATCAACAGAATGAACATCATTCAGTACTGGGTATGTTTTGTCTACACTAATTAATTATAATCTTTCAAATTCAGGTAAAACTGTGCCGTGAGTTGTTTAGACTTTTCCGTCTTTGTCAGTGGTTTTCAAATGGTTTCACTTCAGTATATCACATTTTTTCATGGTTTTTTAGTTGTGACACACTTTTATAGATTTCAAACCAAGTAAATATATTTTAAATAGACTTGTAAACACATTTTCGGTGTCTGTGGGCTGTAAAAAAAACAAAAAATATACTCACTTTCCTCACTACATTCAGGCACTTGAATCTAATAATAAACTGTACATGAACAACACAACGTCATGACTGTGTTTGTACACGAGATAAATAAGGCTCGCTAAAAACATCTTTTCTTCACGTGAAAGACTGTATTTTTTGGTTCTAAATGACATTTTACTTTTGATATTTTACTCCTGACATTTCTGTTTTTTGGCAGTGTTTCTAAATCCTTATTTGACAAACCTGGGGTCATATTTGTGCGACATGCACGCTCATTTTCCACTATTATTCCAAATCTGATAATACTCTGAATTTGACAGTGTCATGTGTTTGGATATTCTGAATTAGGGATTTTTCCAAATTGAACAATTCCGGATTCAGACCTGTGGGGTTTGCCAATATTATAGATTTATGGAGATTCTTTTTTTTTTTTTTTTTTTAATTATACATCACATTCAAAAATTATTCTTGAGAACTTGAGTGCAGGTTAGACAGACAAAGATCCTCTGTGTAGAGAAAAATACACATTTGTGGTTAGAAACATAAACACACTTTGTGTTTAATATTAAGACACAGGACATCACTGGGTTTGTGGATGTGACAAAAGATGACCTATTCCAGAAGTATTTTGAAGGCACAAAGTGGGAGTTAAATACAGTGAAGAATTGGCCACCAGTGGCAGAGCTTGAAAAAAAAAAAAAAAAATTCTAATGGGATTGAATGATGGCATGTAAACAGGAATATTATTGGAATATTTATTTTCACTGTCCATATAAACAGCTTATTAGAAATATTTGTGCTTCGATGAAACTGGTCCTAAAAACAGGACATAGGGCTAAAAATTCAAATCAGATGTAGACTAATGTTATGAAGCAGGTTTGGAAGCACTTTGGGTCTATTTGAAAAAGAAATACTTACTGAGATAAAGAGAGAAACTATTTTTCAAATGAAACACATTTTATATTATTTTACATTATATTTAATACAAAAATCCACATGTAACACGGTGAAAAGGACATGAAAATTACATGCTACTATTTTTTTGCTTATCTCTTTACTCTCTCACAGGTACATTTTGGGAATTGAACTAATTATTCAAGGCAGAGTGTTTCACAAAAATGGCCGCTGTTGTAAAATCATTCACGATTTATATGTGTTTAACTGGGCAGATTCTGTATGTAACACCAGTGGACACGATGGGTTCCATACAAAACCTGGAATGAGACTGAGAATGATGAAAAACCCACATGTGTGGATTAGAAAAACCACTAGGATCGACACATTTAACACAGTGTCTTTATTTATAGTCTATAGAAGACCATTTACACACGTTTTCACATATAATTCACTGACACCTAGGGAGATTTAATGTCCATATTTGGGTCCTATTTTTGGACCCAATATTTTATTAAAAATTCATTAATGTTGGGATGGCTCAGAGCAAGAGTATAATTTTTTTTTTGCATTTATCAGGGGTCATCATTAGGTCCATCCTGGGGGGAAATATGTCTACATTTACCTTTTATTATCTGGTAAAAAGCTGGAAAAGTGCCAGGTACCAAAATGTACCCAGTGTCATAGAAGCACCCAAATATAATATTAATCTGCACTTAAATGTACTCAGTGCATGGTTAGCCTCAGAAACGATTTCTCATGGACTGCAAGGGAAGCTCGGCTTCCCCTAAAATTACAAAAATTAAACTGTTAAATATGTTCGATTGTGTTGACATTTCATTGACTACAAATGTGTTAGAACACGTTCATCTCACAGACGAGTTCGTTCAGAATCAGCTTTATCACAAACCAACAGACTCGATGTTGTCTCTTCTCCTCCATTCCCGTTGCGCTGTTTTCTCATTCGATCCCTGCTCAGTGCGTTTGTCCGTAGACGCTCAGCGTCTATGGGCTTCAGTGGGACTGAGTGGAACAGTTTTTTTCATTGCCTCTGTTGTCCCGCCCCCAGACGCTCAGCGTCTCTGGGGTGAATGGAGCTGTGGGCGGAGCTCGGCCGGGCTGGACGACGGTATTCCATGTGCTGGATCAGTTGAAAGGCTGAATCCTGTTTGATTGACAGCTTTTGAGATCTACTCCTTCACTTGACACAGTTCAGTTTAATACCGTCGCACATTCTGCTGTGAAATCGAGAGAAACCACTACGAAATTACTTGTTCATTTCTTGCACTGTAAATAAAACACACTCATTGTACTTCCTTGTTTCAATCCAACATAATTCAACGTTTTCTTGTTTAGTTGGTACGATAAGGTCACTGACCATTTTCTTAAAAAGGAACAGAGGGCCAAATTTATGTTTAAATAACTTGACTTTTTTTTTTTCTTTTATGTAAGCTGACAATGAGCTTCCCCTGTCTGAAAGACGAGCAGCCGCCACTGGTTAACCTGTTATCTTTTCTGTGGAATCACATGCTTGTCAAAACAAAGGTCCAACATCAGATGGCATTTAAAGCAACAATAGTAAAACCAGTAAAATGGCTGTTTACTCACACACTTGATGACCCACACATAACTAGTCTGTGACTCACTTTTGGGTCATGGCCTACTAGTGGAGAAAGCAGCGTCATTGTTCTAAATCCATTTGTGTGTATTTGTATTTCAGGTACACAGCAATGGAACTTCAAATATGTCTATATTTGCAACCTTGTGGAAAGTTTGCACAGACTATTGTTCTGTTCGCACTTTACCATGCAACAGTAATTAGCCGTGATTACAAAGTATCTCTTGAGAAATTGGGACAGAACAATTCAGTTCATTGTCCTCAGAAATTAGAGTTGCCCTTCCTTTCCCTGTCTTTTTTTCCCCCCCACTGGATTCATCTGTTCTTCAGTGCATCAGGAAGAACACATCACTAACCAAGCAAACTATTTGATTGGCTTGGAAGGATTTCATTGGTACTAATTTAGCTTAATAAACAGTTGTGTCAAATGATTGGGATGAGTGCAACTTATGCAGTGTGTGTATAGAGAGCGTGCACTCAGTATTGACGGCATTTACATACGACCTTGCCAGGACTGTGCTCCCTGAAGCGTGTGACTCTGAACATGCCTCTTAGAAAAAACAACAAAAAAGTAGTCAGCCTTCAAGAACACTTTGTTTAGTCACATGAGCACAATTCTGGAAAAAAAAAAAAAGGAAAAAAAAAAAAAATCAAAACATTGTTGTTGACTTGGTAATGAGTTTAGGCATCTACAGCAATAGCCAGCATAAATTTGGCTGTTTTTATGCCCTGGTGAGCAGCCTCTGTTTTTAGAACAGTAATGTTTTATGGAAATAAGCTATATGTATTTAAAACTTATAATTGTGTTCCTTTATACTTGCACAAAGCAGTTACTTTTAAATTAGCCAAATTAATCGGAATGCCAAATTGAAGAGAGGAATGTCTGTCCACAATGATGAATGCTTAAGTAAGATTTTACTTCAATTAAAATTTCAGGCAATTATTCTAAAAGATTATTGACCTCTAAAGGGACTGGTGAGGTCACATATTTTCTTCTGTCTTTGCTGTATAGTATTCATCTTCATTAGAGAGAACAATTGAAGGCGTTTTCCACTCATACTGGAGGGTATTAGCGCAGACAGATTATCCTCTGCACAGTTCACTAATAAAGTTGTTCTATTATTGTGTGTCCAGGTAAGGAGATTTTCAAGCGCTGTCTTTTTCTACAGTGACCCACTCTCACTCTTCATCATTTTCCTTGTCCTTTCAATTGGAAACTGGGAATACTGTGTCAGCACTTGTGTTTATCTGACTCTCAATATTGTAGTTACAATGTGAGGAAAGCCCAAACAGAGTAAAAACACCTCAGTGCTCAGAGACCTGTCTGATCTGTATACATTTATAGCAGGGGTCTCAAACATGTGGCCCGGGGGCCAAATGCGGCCAAAGGTTCTGATCCAGCCTGTGGGATGAATTTGCAAAGTGCTAAAATTCCACTGTCAAGGCTGTTGAACTCATTTTACTTAAGGTTCCACATACAGACCAATATGATATCCAGTAAAATAATATCAGAAAAACCTACAAAAAATAATGACTCCATATTTTCTTCTCGGTTTGATGTGAAAATAATATTACATTATGCCTATAAATAATGACAACTTCAAATTTTTTGTCTTTGTTTTAGTGCAAAAAATAACATTAAATTCTGAAAATATTTACTTTTACAAACTATCCTGTAACAATAAAATGTGAATAACCTGAACAAATATGAACAACCTGAAATGTCTAAAGAAAATTAAGCACAAGTTTAACAATTTTCTGCCTTTTACTAAGTGTTTTGTGTTTTTGTAGATCCGATCCATAATGCACATGTAGAAATGATAAGTTAAGGCAGAATATTGTGAAAATTGCACTTATTTTTCTCAAGAAAGTTCAGTTTTTTCAGATTATTCACATCTTTTTTTGTTTGGATAGTTTATAAAAGTAAGTGTTTTCATAATTTAATTGGGGTTTTTGCACTAAAAAAAAAATAAAAATTGGGAATTGTCATTATTTATAGGTTATTCCTTCTGCCAGGAGGTATTGTGAACGCTGTGCTTTGTGTGCTTGCGTGGGTGTTTGTTTGTTTGTTAGCAAGATAACTCAAAAGGTTATGGACGAATTTACATGAAATTTTCATAAAGTGTTGATACTGACACAAGGAAGAGATGATTAAATTTTGGTGGTGACTGGGAGGGGGGGGGGTCTATGTGGCCCCTGAAAGAAAATGAGTTTGAGACCCCTGATTTATAGTCAGAATCAGAGGGGTGGTGTAAACCTGATCATCCATTCAATCGTGATATGTAAACAATTTGTCTGATGGTTTCCCGTGTTCTGCTCAAACTCATGGGGGTAACGTGAGCATCTGCATTATCATCATATTCTTGAAGACTTGCTGTCATTAGTCGCTTTTCCATTGACCCTCAAATTGCGCAAATATAGCTTGCGCATAAAAACTACCCTAATGGAAAAACAACAATTTCGCCAAAAGTCTCAGTTTTCGATTTAAAGTTTTTGCACTGCAAGAGGTGGTTTTTTTGGGTTAGTGCAAATGGTATATCACGCAAAACTGCGATGGAAAGACTTTTTTTCGCAACTAGAGTTGGTGAATTAACCCTTTCATGCACGAATTATGAGAACTTATCAGATTTTTTGCCTGAGTGTTTTTATTCCTCTTTAGGCATGAAAAAAACAATGCAAGTGAAAATTTTCTCATGAAAAATAAATAATAAATAAACAAAAACTATATAAAAAACAAAAAAATAAAGTAAAAAAAAAAGACATACTACTACTACTACTACTACTACTACTACTACTACTAATAATAATAATAATAATAATAATAATAATAAAAAATGATCTTATGAACCTATTTTACATGAAGTTGCAAAAATGTCCATTCAGCTGGACACCTTGCATTTAATTTTTGAAATGAAGAAACATGTATTTACAGATAAATTGTGTGAAAACTGGTGAGGGGGGGCTAGTAGTTCTGGGGGTGAGAGTATGCTCAGGTGAGATCTACACAATGTTACCAATTCATGTCAGAAAAGATATGTAGTGTCTTAAAACTTTAATAAAGATATGTGCAAAAACAAACAAACAAAAAAATCCATGAATAATAAGAGAACAGCCGTAGAATAGCTGTCCACTGTAGTGACCAGTATACATGAAGGGTTAAAGAAACGGATGTTGATAGTTACAACAAGCGAAGAGGAAGAAGAACATGTCGCAGTATGTGTGGACACACCAGGAAAACCAGTCATTTTTTAATTTAATATGAGATAGAGGGTAATATATAATAACAAGGAATATATCTGTAAATCAACACCATATTTACATTCGTCGCCATGTTTATCGAATGACTTCTTTTGTCATCTCGTGATAATAAATAAACAAATCATCGCATTTGTGATTTAATGGAAAAACCGACATTACGCACTTCTGTTTTTTCGACATTAGTAATATTGGTAAAGTTTTGCGCAGATGTCCAATGGAAAAGTGACTACTGTTTCTTCTGCACTTTCAAAAATAAAGTTAGAGATAATGAGTGTTTACTAGTGTTTCCCCAGATGAAACAGTATGTTCAAAAGTATTATTGAGTTTGCAAACACGAAGTTATTCCATTTACTGTCATGGAGGTGGACAGAAACCAGCAAACCACATAATTTGGCAACACTTCGGCGTAGTGGTTAGGACGTCTGGCCGCAGCTAGAAGGTACCCAGCACATGTTTCCTCCAGGGCCTTTGTTTTCCTTAGTCGGTACAGGTTAATTTTCTTGACAGTGGCGTTGAGCATGGACCCAAATCAGTGGGTTTACATGACACCTCCAAAAAGAACTGCATTCATCTGATTAACCCATAAAGACCCAAACAACCACTGGCGACCAAAACCATCTACCATTATAAAATGTTTAATAACTTCTGATCCATTAATCCTATCAATACATATAAATAATTGGTGTAAAATATAGTTCTTCATCTTTTCATGGTCATCAGATATGACCCATGTGGACGTTCAGAGGCTCCATAGTTACCGTGGAAACACCGTCATCTTCTACAACATTGATTCACCAGTAAAACCTATGGAGTTGGATCAATGACAGTGGATGGACACACTGGGTTTATGTTCAGTTAATAATATTTTTGCTGATAAACTGACTTTTTCTTCAGTTTTTTCTGTTTTTGATATAACTTTTGAATTTACAAAAATATCACACTAATCATGTAGAGGGCCTCAAAACTCATGTATCAAATATGATACATTCAACATTATAGGGTTAATACTTGTTGATCGTCTAATCCTATAAATACATGAAAATAATTGGTAAAAAACACAATTATTCATCTTTTCATGGCATCAGATATGACCCATTTGGACGTTCAGAGGCTCTGTAGTTACCGTGGAAACACCGTCATCTTTTACAACACTGATTGATCAGTAAAACCCATGGAGTTGGATGGACACACTGGGTTTATGTTCACTTATTGATATTTTTGCTAATAAATTGACTTTTTCTTCAGTTTTGTCTTTATTTTATAACAATTTGAATTTACTCTGAGTTTTCATGAACATGTACATCAAATATAGGAAATTAAATATAGGAAAATACATAATTTAGTGAAAGATGCAAAATATAGAGGATAATATCATAATAAATGGTGGTAAATCACTTAAGAAGGGTTAAATAGAGAGAAGAAAATCATCTGGGAATTGACACAAAAGTAGTACTGGGTCTTTATGGGTCAAATTGTCTTAATTTTTCTCTGTTTCTAATATTGACATTAACTTTAAACTGAGTTTTTATACATTTACATGATCAGTGAATTAAATATGGGAAAATACATGATTTCTATTGAAGAAATGCTAAATACAGAGGATAATATTATAATAAATGGTGATAAATTGCTTAATAAAGGTTAAACAGAGAGAAAAAATCATCTGGGAACTGCTGGAAAAGTAACACTGGGTCTTTATGGGTTATAAGTGGACTTTTAAGTACATGTAAACATGTTCACTTGACTGCAATCAAAGAAATGTGATTGAAAGTTGATTTACTCCTGCGTGCATGCAGACCTGGTGGACTGGAATGGGGCAAAGTGTTCAGTACATGCACCAGAGCTCTGCAACAAATCCTTGTGTAGCGCTCTTGCTCCCTGACTTCTAATGAAGAGCAAGGCTTTGGGTCCCTTAAATGTAAATGCAAATACTTATTGGTCAACTGTATTATCAAGTAAATAAATGTGTTTTTTAAGTAACCCCATAATTAGTAATCAAACAAGATATTACGTTATTTGGTTTATGACAACATACTCAATAGTCAAAGAATTAAGATATAAAACATTTATATTGAAGTGTTTGGGAAAAAGATGAACAAAATGAGCAAACAATCAACAAGTCAGACACATTTCAATTTGACAAACAACTAATGCTAGGCAGCGATTAAAATTTTTAATCACAATTAATCATGTGGATTTCTGTGATTAATCGCGATTAATTGCATAGTTAAAATGGAGTGGGCGGTGGGGGGGGTTGCCAGCATCAACAGCGTGTATTGCCTATAAGCGATATTTCAGACTGTAAGTACTCTGGTGATAAAAATAATTCTACATGTCAGTGCTTCCAAACAACTGTGTCCTTCTCAACCCCACCATCTGAAGATATTTAAAATGAAAATGTCCATGTAAAAGACCGGTACTTTTCTCCATGTTTATGTCCACACCAGTTTATTTCCGCTTGTGAGTGATTGACAGGAGTCTTAAAGCTATACTGTATGATGTGGCATTTTTACACTTTTCTTTTGTCATCTTAAAATGCTCCTAATAAGTGTGTGTCAAACTAAAATGTAAAAGAAATCCGCCAGGTATTGAAACTCAAAAATGTTTAATTCTCATATATTTCTGATAAAAGTCTAACCAATCATTTTAGTCGGTCCGAATAAAATAATTGGCCGAACCTGACTGAGCCTCCTGTCAATCATCCATTACGGCCGTCCAGCATCCGATCCATTATCGCCATCTCACATCCATATGTGTCCCTCTGAATCTGACGCTTCACTGGCGCTGCTTCTCCTGTCACTGACCACAGTCTACTGTCTAGGATGTGTTGGATAGAACTGACATGCACATGTGGAAGGGATTAAACGGATTTATTAACAGAAACCAACTGAGGGGCACAAACGGGAGTCTGATGAATGAAGGATGGAGATAAAAGTCCGGAAGTCAGCTGACTGGACTGAACAGGTCTGCATAAAGCTCAGCTTTTATGACGGTGGGACTCATACAGGTACATGTACATGGTGTCACACATGTAAGATGATGTAGGATGATAATTGTATGGACTATGAAACCTCAAATGTCCACGGAAAATTCGCGGAGGCCGCGTGTTCACAGTGCGCGCCCATCCCCTGGGCACTGCAGTGAAGACCTGACCCAGTACTGCACAGACCAGGTCTACTGATGGAACAGGAGCCGCGGGCCCGCGGCAGGTGGATGATGCATCTGATTACTGAGGGAGGGGTCCGCGGACACGCCAAAACGGACCAGACCTCCGCCTCTGCTTCCTCCGTTTCCATCGCGCATGAGATGAGAGGAGGAGAGAGGAGGAGGAACCTCAGAGCTCAGGCAGAGGGAAGGGGGCGGGGCTTTGGAGAGAGGCGGGTTGTTCATGTTCAAACTTTTACTAAGTGCTGTGAGAAATGCCACATTGGTAGGTATAGCTTTAAGCCCACTAATAAGTACTAATACTAATAAGCCCAATAATATGTGATGTTCAGTTGTTCAAAGCAAGCAAAGGGGGCCCTCTAGTGGTTGGAATAAGTTGCACTAACGTATGTTTTGTCCTTGCGGTGTTCCCGTAGCCAGTTCGGACATAAGAAGGAACTAACAGACACGTTTCTTTCACTCTGTTTGTATGGCCCCAAAAATGTTTGCCTGTGAGTATTTTATGTTCAGCTGTTGTAAGAATAGTGTCAAATATCTCTGATGTGAACCTTTGTTGCTGGATAAGAAGACGTTGTAAATCTTAAATTAATCTGTAAATGCTAATCGTTAGCGTGTCTATGAATTTTCCCATTCAACTTAGCATCAAGCTAATCACATGGTAAATAAGTAAAAGTTAGTTCAAAGGCTGGTATATATACCTAAACACAACCAATGAATTTACATAAATTTAACATGAGCCTGCATAAAGAATTAGCAACCCATCTGCGACTGCTAGCATAAACGAATTAGCTTAAACATGTTAATAACACACTGTAATAAACACATCCAAAATAACGTCATTAACATGTTTCTAACGGCACGTTTGCATGTGAAATTATTTAGCAAACAACAGAATGATTGATACATACAGGCGTTGAACTGCAGGAGTTACACAAAGTTTGACTCAGCATTACTGGAAAAGTTCGAGGGCTTTTCTCCTCTTTGCTACACCGGCGCTGGCGTTTGGTTCTAGTGCGTGTGGAGCGCCAAAATAAAAGAATGAGTTTCAAAATAAGAGTCCATATTTATAAATGAACTAAGACTTGCTTGAAAGGCAGAACGGCATTAACGGGAGATTTAAAAAATTGTCCGCGTTATTTAATGAATGCGTTAACACGGTAATAACGCATTAACTTGCCCAGCCCTACAAACAACAAATGTGGACCCACACTTGATATAAATAACCCTAAACCAGCACTACTAGTATGTAAATAAAAATAAATTATGTTTCAGGACTGAGTATCTGTGGTTTGCACTCTGTGGTTCCTTTGCTCCAAACCCGTATAAAATGGCGGACAGTACCTCCATGAAGTTTAGGGCCGCGTTCATGGCAAAAAAAAAAAAAAGAAAAAAATTCCTGATGGTAAAAGTTCCAGACAGTGAAACAGAGACGTCCTCTCCTTGCGCAGTGAAGCAGTGGCAGAACCCAACCAACGTCGCACCAGTCCCTCCTCCCATGGTCCAGGAAAGAAAAGTGAACGGCTGCTTGAACACTGTAAGCCTGGACTTTGTATTTACTAAAATGCTTTAAAATTACGATGCACTTAAATGATTTAAGTTTTATGATGTTACTATAAAATGTTCAGTATACTCTACTAATTTGTAGACATAGTTGAAAGTATGAAAAAGTTTAAGTTGAATGGATTTAAATTACTCAGTTATAGTCATGGCCACACCTTTTTATCTTCGCATTGCATTGTGGGTATAGGGCATGTTGTTGAAAATGTGTTATTTTTCTGTGCAGGGGTTCAGTGGGGTTGTGGTGTTAGTGTCAATTTGGATTTAATGTATGTGTGACAGTGTTTATTGGCCTTTTTGTGTTTTTGTATTTTTGTAGAGCTGCACCATGAGTCAGAGCCAGAGGAAGAACGATCAATTTCCTGTTCATCTAAAACTGAAATAATCCAATGAAAATCTTAATGCCTTGTCAAAGTAAAAGCACTTCCTCTACTGGCAAATGACATTGAGCTAAATTCCATTCATACTATAATATATTAAGTTGAATAATTTCATAGCTATTTTAGTCAGTAATAGGATTTCGAGTCAGATTATCTTAAAAAAAGTTGTTTAATCAATGATAAATTAATCTGGCTGCAATTGAGAAAATTAGTCAGTGTAACCTAAAATGCTGAGTTGAATGTTTGGATAGTGGGGTGGATTTTACAAAGATTAAAAGTACAAATAACTTGTCTTTCAGTGTTTTCTACTTAATAGTTTAAGTTCAATACTTTTAGCATTAAAGTTGAACCTACTTAAGCCACTGATTAGTCGATCATTACTCAAATCATTTAAGTGCAATCACTTGCCTCAAATTTTGGAGTAAACTCTACTTATCCGGGCTTACAGTGAACCTTTAGCTTTGGAACGCCATGCTGAGCTAGCAAGACTAACCGCTAAAAAGCTACTGTACATCCATCAGGTGAGCTCAGTTGGATTTGACTTGATTTTTTTTTTTTTTTTTTTTGGTGTTAGACAAATGTGAACACTTTATTTAAAAGAGTGTGATTTTATTCTTTACTGTTGTATTTGTTTACAATTTCAGTGGAATTAATGCAAATTTACATTAATTTCTTTCATTTTTTAATATATTTAATTTGATAAACCCCCTACCTGTCTAAAAACACATGAGCAGCCAAAACCAAGGAAGAGTCCAAAGAAAGGGGGTATAATTCTTGTTTCTTCTCAGACCGCTAGAACTAAAATATACTCAAAGGTTTTTAAGGAGTTTTAGCCCAGTGATGCTAAAAAATGATCAAGCTCTGCTAATCACGTTGATAATGATGATGAAATTCTTTATCAGTCATTACATATTACAACCACTGTTAACACTACGAACATTACCAACAGGTCAGTGACTGAAAAGGCACAGGCAGAAGAACAATGCTCGTATTAATGCCTGTCCTATACAACATACTAAGCTACCCAGCGTTCAGTATGGGAAAAAGAAAGAACAAAAATGCAAACAATCAAACAAAGAAACAAGCAAAATATAAAGAAGTGAAACTTAACAAAAAAACAAAAACAAAAACATAACCAACCAAATTAATGATAATTTAATGTAGAGTAAAAAATAAATTATTCATTTTCTGAACCCGCTTTATCCTCACTAGGGTCACGGGGGTCGCTTGGAGCCTATCCCAGCTACATAGGGGCGAAGGCGGGGTACACCCTGGACAAGTCGCCAGTTCATCGCAGGGCTGAACATATAGAGACAAACAATCACTCTCACATTCACACCTATGGGCAATTTAGATTAACCAATTAACCTATCAGTGCATGTTTTTGGATGGTGGGAGGAAGCCAGAGTACCCGGAGAGAACCCACGCAGACACGGGGAGAACATGAAAGTCCACACAGAAAGGTCCCACCCCCCGTCGACTGGTGTTGGAATCGAACCCAGGACCTTCTTGCTGTGAGGCACGAGTGCTAACCACTGCACCACCGTGTCGCCCTACATAAATTATTTACTTCTTAATTATTAGAGCTTAACAACTGTAACCTTCAAAAACTGTCCAACATACCATTTAAAAAAAAAAAAAAAAAACGAAAAATGAGCTACACTTTCTTAAATCCATGCTGGCCTCATTCTATAGTTTAACTCCAACAACTGCTATAGTATACAACTTTTAGTCTCTTTTCTAGCTTTTTGTACAACAAATTTACAAACATCTCACAAATCATATTTAGACTCGTAATGAGAAGAACCTTTGTACACAGACAGGAAGTAACTTTAATTTTGATTTATACATTTTTTGCATTATTTTATAGAAAACCAAATTAAATTAAACTTCATAATATGGGATTTCGTAAACAATTGATTAGTATGTTCATAGTAACCGGCCTTATTAATAATACGCATGGTATTATCAGAGGAGGAATCACAGATTAGAATGATCTCAGTCAGATTTAGAACTACCACCCGAGTAACTGCAGCTATTGAATCTGTTGCTTTGTGCTGTCAGAATTCATTGGGTTTTGCACGTAAAACTGTTTTTGACAACATATTTCTATTTTTCCAGCTCTATCTGCCACTAATAAAAGTTATCCTCAAACTTTTTAGTTCTAAATGTAAGAACAAGCAATTTTGTCTTCTTTCCAGTTCAAGTGATTGATGCATTATCGCAGCTTGCATAACGTTTGGCATCTTTAACTTTTTCCAGCGCTGTGGAAATGTTTGTGGATATAGTAACTTTAAATCTTGAAGAGACAATTGAAGAATAACAACACTGCAGGAGAATGAATGGGTTTATTATTTCAGAGTTCCTTGAAAGGCTTTGCAAAAAATACCACAGATGTTCGCTGCTGCTGAGCAACTGTTCTTTTTTTCAAATTATAATATCATCTTGATAAATTATAATTGTTATAACTTTGTGCTTGACAGAAAAACCTTTGGTTTCAAATGCACTGCAATCACGAATAAATGGCTCTCGCTGTCAGCCAGCTCCGAGTGAACGGAGCGCTCACTTATAGGTTTACAGTGGAAACGGCACATCTTTGTGTTTGAAAATATGTCCACATTTACACAACGCAGAGTACAACACGGCAAAGTGAAGCAAATTGGAACTGTTGTCCTCTGCTGAACCATATTACTGGTGACCATATATCATTTTTTATAGGTCACAAGTGAAACACATCTGTTTCCACTTGGCTACGTTTCCATACCAAACATTTGAATAGGGACTCCTCACCTATATCTGTTGCTCCCCTGTGCTTGTTAAAACCAACATGTGTGTCACGCATCAAACCTCTGAAAAGAGCCCAGCCTTCTGTTTTCTGACACAAAATGTATTTGTGAAACTGCCTGATTGTAGAGCTGAGCTTTGCGAAGGATCTTCAGTGTTTACACCATGACACAGTTTGCTTTAAATGATTGTTTACGTAGTGTGGTCTTTTAACAGTCAACTTATTTGACAGTTGTGTAAGCCAGAGCCCAACGTGCCCACATTGGACCTTGCTTTTTTCCAATTTGATCTCAAAGCCCCTCATGTGTTTGACTTTTTAATTGCTTCCTGTCTGCTGGGTCAATTATAAGTCCTGGGCTCTTTTAGGGGAGACTAAAGCAGCATTTCTGAACAGACGGAAATGATTAAATAACTGAAATTTGAGCAGAATGATGAGATCATTCATAGGGACTTGATTTGATAATTTTTACTTGGTGTGCCAGTGCGCTGTGAATGCAGGTCGACCTAGGTTTAGAATACAGTTGATTGCTTCAGTTGCTTTTCTTAGACCTCGTAAATGAAAAAAGGTGAAAGAAACAAAGAAAACTGTATTGATTTTAAAAGGCTTAAGACAGTCTTACTCATTTAGCTCTTATTGATTTTGGGTCAGGTGCATGCTGGTGAAAATACCCCACTGGTGTTGTATTTAACACAAAATATGAGCCTTTAGAAAAGCTCCATCAAAGTAAACAGTAGTTCAATAAATGAATGGACAAGGTTATTCTTAATTCAGCCCAACACCAAACTAAGACCGTAGGTGAACTACATCTGCACCAACCTGCACTCTTACCACCATTAGAATTCATCTTCAACTTTTGCTTCAAATACTTGCACTACATTGAAATGCAAAGAATATGCACTTCATTAATGTAAAAAAACACAAACTTTTACATGCTAAAAGGTACAAGGACAAAATTGTTGCAGAAAGATTTGAATTTTATGTTAGGGCTGTTGAAATTAACACATTTACATGGATTCATCCACCATCACGATTAAACTAATTAAAACCTTTAACTCCATGAACCCATCTACAGCAGAATGACTCTGAACGTCTCCTCCAACACATTTGGGTCAGTTTGTCCAGTAGAGTTAGCATTAACGCACATGAACAAATGGTCAGTTGATCCGGTAGTGACAGGCAGCAGAACCAACCCATAAAGATGGAAGACACTAACAGCGCATTGGCCCTCTGGATGGAAATATGAGGACAAAAAACCCCCGAAAAACCAAACGGAACAGTCGACCCACAGAAAGTATTAGACACACTCTGCAGGAAGGAGTTTTCTTTTCACCAAAGCACTTCCAGATTCAAATACCACATTAACGCCAAACACGTTAGTCAGGGATTCTGCTGGCACTTCGGCTAACGCGTTGCCCAGCTAGCAACAAACACATTAAGTGAACATATATTCCCTTCTTTCTTGAGTCTGTTTGTTAGTGCAAAATGAAATGAAATTAATATAGATTAAAAATCTATTCTATTTAATTGTGATTAATCGAAATTAATCCACAGCAACACTGTATGTATGTGTGTGTGTGTGTGTATATATATATATATATATATATATTATATATATGTATATATTATTATATATATATATATATATATATATATATATAATATATTTAATGTCCTTATAATGTGTGTGTATATATATGTAAATATATATATATATATATATATATATATATATATATATATATAGTCCTTATATTTAACAATATGTACTTGTAGATTTGTAAGATTTTCTGCTGTTGTTTGTCATCTTTGGACCATAGAGTGTTTAAAAACATCCAACTGTAATGTTTTCATCTTATTGTATGTTTTACATGGTTTCTGTCTTGCTTCTTCCTTTACATTGTTTTCATTGTTTCTTCATCTTTAATGTCATTTTCATCCTATCATATAATTTTTGGTTTTATGTGTTTGTTATTATCGTGTTTCTTTTAATCATTTTACATCTTCTTACATCACTTTGCTACATTTTTGATTGGTTGTGTCTGTTACAAACAACTTAAAACCACAAACTCTGTCTTCTTTAACTTTCACAGTTTTTAAAAGACATGATTATTTGACATGTGGTATTGAGTAAATTTGATCGTGGTAACATTTTTGGCTTTAGTGACCAGCTGTAAACACAATACCTTAGCTTTTTAAAATGCTGATGCATACCCTGCAGCTTGTCTAAATAACCACAGCTCCTAGTTCCACCGGAGCAGGATCAGGGAGGCTCCTGGAGATGCTGCAGCCATGAGGTCAAAACTCAAAGCTGCTCGGTTGCCCGTGGCAACATAAATATTAACTGAGTCCTGACTGTGTAGAGAGACCTCCTTTGATTATGAGTTTTCTTGGAGTTTGATATCCAAGGAGACCAGTATGACAAAAACTGAGGGAGAATAGAGAGTTAGAGGAATGGTGGAGGTTGAAGGCTTTCATTAGGTACGACTAGATCCAACATGCAAACGCAGAAGGCTTCACTTTGGGCAATCTCAAGCAGTAGAAGTGAAAGACTTTGAACAAGAACAAAAGGGGAAATGCACAGCGTCTTTAAGATGACTGTTTAAACTGCTCTTTGTGTTCAAACATTTATTGAGCATATTCTGAGTTTAGCGCTCAAAGACCTAAATGTGCACTCAAATGTTTAATAACTTCTAAATCACTAATCCTATCAATACATTTAAATAATTGGTGGAAAATGCAGATTTCATCTTTTCATGGTCATCAGATATGACCCATTTGGACGTTCAGAGGCCCCACAGTTACCATGGAAACACCGTCATCTTCTACAACAGTAAAACCCATGGAATTTAATAAATGACAGTTATTGATATCTTTGCTGAAAAAGTCACTTTTTCTTTAGTTCTCTCTATTTCAGACATAACAACCCCCAACTTCAATCTGAGCTTTTATGAACATCTACATGATCAGTTGATTAAATACAGGAAATAAAAAAAAAAAAAAAAAAAAGAAAAAACAAAGTTCAGAGAATAATATTACAATAAGTGTTGATACATCACTTAAGAATATTTTACCCTTTCATGCATAGCGGTCACTCCAGTGGACAGTTATTCTTCAGCAGTTCTCTTGTACATTCATTGGTTTTGTTGTTTTAGTTCCACATCAGCCAACATAGTGGACACTTATGCATCATCCCATACACTGATATTCACACCATTAATGTAAGTTTGCTGGTCTTGACAAACCTGATCTGCATGTTTGAGTGTAACTCAATTGCTAATTGTTATTAGACTGTAATTAACTGTTTTCTTAAACAAAAAGGTTTTTTTTTTTGCATATTATCTCCGTTAAGTGAGTAATAACTAGTATGCTAAAATGTGAGAAAGCATCAGATTAGCTGCAAGAAAAATGCTTATGTTTCATAGTTTTCACACGGTATACCACTTTCTGATATTGCATTTTAAATATATGTTTCTTTGCTTCAGAAATTAAACACATAGTGTCCAAATGAGTGGACATTTTTGTAACTCCAAAAAAATAGGTTCATTAAAAAAATTTCAATCACATTGTTTTTTCATGCCTAAAGAGGAATAAAAAACTCAGGAAAAAAATCTTGACTGAGGCTCTCATAATTCATGCATCAAAGGGTTAAATAGACAGAAAAATTCATTTGGGAACTGCCACAGAAGAAGTACTGGGTCCGTATGTGTTAAAAAGCATCTCAATTGCAGAGGTAGTTCAACATTTTTCCTATTGCAAATAAATGAGAACAAGTACACAAACAGACCCTGCTGATGTAGCTGTGTTGCAGACACACTAAGCAAACGGAATAAAAGAAGAGTGACAACCTAAAGGTCAAAGCTACTTAATGTTGAAACGATCGAATGAACGAGGTTAGGCCTCGCTTTGGTTAATTGCGCCGTAAAGCATGAACACGGCCACATCTCTGTTCATCATGAGCCAACGTACACTGATTTGTCAGGGTCAGCGGCAGCAGTCCTGTGACTGGTCATGTGTGCCCAACATGTCAATCATGTGCAAATATTTTGGGAAGGAACCAATAAGCATTGTTAGGTGAACAATCGAAGGTTAACAGCCGAGCGCAGAGCCACACGGGAGACGGACTGACATGTTTACTGAGGACTGAGGTCTGTTTAAAGCATTTTCAGTCATCATCAAAATCATGCAAAAGACGAAAACTCTCTTGTTTCATTTTATCCCATCCTGCAAACATTATTCAAATATTTGACTTCTTAAAATTCTATTTCTGCTCTGCTTTTCACCTTCGAAATATGTGGGGCTGACACAAGGCTAGCATTCAGCAGATGAAGAACAACATAAAACAGCTAGAACTGAAGGTGCTAAAATACTGAAGTCACAAAAAAGTCTGTTCAAATTATTTACAGGATGGACTTAGCTAAACAAATACAACATGTTTATATGCTCAATTCAACATGGACATGGGTGCTTCTATGAAACTGGTCCTAAAAACAGGACATGGGGCTAAAAATTCAAACCAGATGTAGACTAATGTTATGAAGCAGGTTTGGAAGCACTTTGGGTCTATTTTCAAAATAAATACTGAGATAAAAGATCAACTATTTTTCAGGTAAAACCCATTTTTATATTATTTTACATTATATTTAATACAAAAATCTGCATTTAACATGGTCAAAAGGACACGCAAATTACACACTACTATATATATATATATATATATATATATATATTATTCTTTTTTTTTTTTATATCTCTTTATTCTCTCACAGGTACATTTTGGGACTTGAACTAATCATTCAAGGCAGAGTGTTTCATAAAAATGAACGCTATTGCAAAATAATTCTCAATTTATATGCGTTTAAATGTTCAGGTTCTTTATGTAACACCAGTGGACACAATGGGTTACATACAAAACCTGGAATGAGAGTGTGATTGATGAAAAACCCACATGTGTAGATTAGAAAAACCACTAGGATCGACACATTTGACAGTGTCTTTATTTATCGTCTATATTAGACTATTTACAGACATGTTTTCACAGCTAATGCACTGACACCTAGGTAGTTTTTCATATCCAAATTTGGGTCCTATTTTTGGCCCCAATATTTTATTAAAAATTCATTAATTATGGGATGGCTCAGAGTAAGAATATAATTTTTTGTGCATTTATCTGAGGTCATCATTAGGTCCATCCTGGGGGAAATATGTGTACATTTACTTTCTATTGTTGGATCTAAAGAGCTGGAAAAGTGACAGATACTAAAATAAACCCGTTTCATAGAAGCACCCACATGTGGACGTTCACAAACACACTGTTTATGTAAAGCATTATGACCGCTCAAACAAAATACAAGGACTGCAGTTAATGATGGTTTTCACTTTATTTCCTTAAATAATTGTCGGTTATTTGGTCCATACAGTGTCACAAATGATGTCCCAATGCCCAAGATAATGTCCTCAAATGTGTTGTTTATGCATCAAAATCGAAGATTTGCTGTTCATTTATTTTATATTTTCTGTCTTCTGTCTTGTTTTATGTGTTCTTTTCACTAGTTTTGTGCATCCTTTTGTCCCGTACTTTTATATTACATTGTTTCTCTCTTGTTTTGGTGAGTCTTGATTGAGGCTCATTTGGTCATGTATTGCTTATCATGTATTTTGTCTTTTAAAGGAGCTATATGCAATATTTTCTACTTTAAAACATTCAGTGTGTGTGCATATGTTGAAAAATTCACTGTTATGTCTTTTCTGCTTTGTCTTTGGTGTTTTCATCTGACTGCATCTTTGGTGTCTGTTTGATCATTTAGGGCAATTTAATCTCATCTTCACATCGTTTTTTTTTTTGTTTGCAATACAAAAAAAGAAGAATTAATTTTACATATAAAAATAAATAAATAAATAAACAAACAAACCTATATATATATATATATAATATATATATATATATATATATATATATATATATTTATACACACACACACCACACAACACACCATAGATAATATATATATTTATACACACACACACACCCACCCATATATATATATATATATATATATCTATATCATTAATAGAATCATTTCACAGAACTGCAATAACCTGAACAAATATGAACACTTTGAAATGTCTGAAGTGTACTTTTACCAATATCTGCCTGTTATTAAATGTTTTTGTGTATTTGTAGATCCACTGTCATCTGTAAGTTGTAATTTACATGTGTAAATGATAACTGAGACAGAATATTGTTAAAATTGCACTTAATTTTCTTTAAAAATTCAGTTGTTTATTTTATTCACATTGTTTTAAAGGATAGTTGGTAAATGTAAACATTTTTCATAAAGTAATTTTACTTTTTTCACTCTAACAATAGAGGAATGTTGGAGTTGGACATTATTTATATATTATTATGTTATTATTTTACTGGTCCGGCCCACTTCAGATTAAATTTGGCTGAATGTGGCTCCTGATCTAATGAGTGTGACACTTCTGCTCTCAGGGCCAGTTTGTGGCATAGACCACATAGGCAGTTGCGTAGGGCACCAACCACTGGAGGGGGCACCACTGGTAAGCAAAAATAAATAAATAAATAAATAAAATAATAGTAATAATAATAATCATAGTGAATAAAGAAATACTAGTACTGAGAATGTGATAATTTCTCAGTAACTCTCTTAAAAATAAGGAAATGACAGAGAGAAAAAAACAAAAACAAAAACAAAACACAACCCCCCCTGTAATTTCTCAAGTGAACTCTTCCTGACCCACTGCTCACTGCCCATGTGCTTGAGTGACCGAGACAGAGCGGAGCTGAATGGCAGCGTTAGCTAGGTGTTGAACTATGCATCCAGGTAAGGTTTTATTTATTTATTTTATAGGTTTTATCACCATGAAAAGGCCTTCCAAGCCTTTAGCTGCACAGTTTAGAAGAGGAGAAAAGAGGAGGCAGAAAAGGAAATCCAGTTACAAAGGTATATAACCTTTTATAATGTTAAAAAATGTTTGCTATTACTAGCAAAAGCTAGCGGAACTGAAATGAACCAAAGTTGGCTATTATGGAACTGTAGATGATTAAGATATGAGATATCTGCTAAGGTGTGTGTTTACTGCTGCTGAATGTGTTATACATGTTTGTATCTGATTTATATATGATTCTGTCTGCTTTATATATGATTCTGTCTGATTTATATATGTTTTTTTTTTATCTGGTTTACTGCTGGTTAGCTGGTTTCTATATGTTTCTATCTGTTTTATATATGTTTTTATCTGGTGTACTGCTGGTTGGCTGGTTTATATATGCGTCTATCTGATTTATATGTGTTTTTATCTGGTTTACTGCTGGTTAGCTGGTTTCTATATGTTTCTATCTGATTTATATATGTTTCTATCTGTTTTATATACGTTTCTATCTGGTTTACTGCTGGTTAGCTGGTTCTATATGTTTCTATCTGATTTATATATGTTTCTATCGATTTATATACGTTTTTATCTGGTTTACTGCTGGTTAGCTGGTTTCTATATGTTTCTATCTGATTATATATGTTTCTATCTGATTTATATATGTTTTTATCTGGTTTACTGCTGGTTGGCTGGTTTCTATATGTTTCTATCTGATTTATATATGTTTCTATCTGATTATATATGTTTTCATCTGTTTACTGCTGGTTGGCTGGTTTTCTATATGTTTCTATCTGTTTTATATACATTTCTATCTGTTTACTGTTGGTTAGCTGGTTTATATATGTTCTATCTATTTATATATGTTTCTGTCTGATGTATATAGCTTCTATCTGGTTTACTGCTGGTTGGCTGGTTAATTTATGTTTATGTCGATTTATATGTGTTTTCCATCTGATTTACATATGTTTCTATCTGATTTATATATGTTTTTATCTGATTTACTGCTGGTTAGCTGGTTTATATATGTTTCTATCTGTTTTATATACGTTTCTATCTTGTTTACTGTTGGTTAGCTGGTTTATATGTGTTTCTATCTGTTTTATACATGTTTCTGTCTGATTTATATATGCTTCTATCTGGTTTACTGCTGGTTGGCTGGTTAATTTATGTTTATGTCTGATTTATATGTGTTTCCATCTGATTTACATATGTTTCTATTTGGTTTACTGCTGGCTGCTTTGTGCATCTCTATCTCTATCTGGTGCAGTTCTAGTACTAGCTAGTGCAGGCTGCACTAGATAGAACCTGTAAAGTGAATGTATTGTCATGTGAAGACTGTTTTGAAGTAGATCTGACACTAATATTCGTTTGGAGTTAAACCCATTCTCTCATTCAATCTCGGAATTTCACATTTTGACCCAAGACTGTATCTGTGAAACCACAACCCACCAGCATTTAGGACTGGATTTTTCTTTATTAGTGACTCACATTTGGTAAAGTTTAACTACTTGTACTCTGGAAGCATTTTGCTTGTAGACCAGTGTAATAATAAGTAAAATTTAAAAAATAACTATTGAAGTGAAGTACAGAAACCTTAAAGCTCTGTGGGAGTACAGTACCAAAGTACTTCTACTTCAGTCCTTCACACTCATGATGCTCACATTTAGCTGCAGTTTGCTTCCATTTTGGTCACTGAGATATATGTGCCTGTGAATTTTATGCATCACGTAACCCATAAAGATCCAGTACTACTTTTGTATCAATTCCCAGATGATTTTTTTTTTTCTCTATTTAACCTTTCTTGAGTGATTTATCACCATTTATTATGATATTATCCTCTATATTTTGCATTTTTTCCACTATAAATTATGTATTTTCCTATATTTAATTTCCTATATTTGATGTAGATGCTCATGAAAACTCAGAGTAAATTCAAATTATTATATAAAATAAAGACAAAACTGAAGAAAAAGTCAATTTATTAGCAAAAATATCAATAAGTGAACATAAACCCAGGGTGTCCATCCAACTCCATGGGTTTTACTGATGAATCAGTGTTGTAAAAGATGACGGTGTTTCCACGGTAACTACGGAGCCTCTGAACGTTCAAATGGGTCATATCTGATGACCATGAAAAGATGAATAATTGTATTTTACACCAATTATTTGCATGTATTGATAGGATTTGTGGATCAACAGGTATTAACCCTATAATATCAAATGTATCATATTTGATACATGAGTTTTGAAGCCCTTTACATGATTAATGTGATATTTTTGTCCTGAAAAACCTGATGTATACAATTAGATACATGCAATACACAGATAATCCAACAGTGGGGCGGAATTCATTCACCAGAGGCCCTTTCCAGTGACCCTACAAAAACTATCATTAATGAGGAAGGAGGAAGGACTTTGACAATTTAAAAGGGAATTACCAATTTGTTAGACATGTTTGTGTTATATTATGGTTTTGTTTGTTCAAAAATAATAATATTTGAGCATTGAGACCCGATGTATCAAATATGACACAAAATCGAAAATCTTACATGGAAACCGATATCTGAAAAAAAAAAAAAAAAAATAAAAAATGGGGTCGTACAGAAGGACTAATAAAGGCTCCAGTTTCAAAGGACTGGAGTTTTTTGTCAGTGATTTAATGGTTTAGGCTTTACAGGGTTAAACATTTTAGATCAGTAGATGGTTTTAGTCGCCAGTGGCTGTTTGGGTCTTTATGGGTTAAATCATATTCATTCAGAAAAACAGCAATATATACGTCTGATGCCCTCTGTTGACAACGTGTGGAAGCAGGAAACTCACATGAGCCCGAGCAGGTGAAGCATGGCTCCAACATAAGAGATCACATGTGTTTTTAGTCTCCACTTATAAATAAACATTTTTTTCCTCAAGATATGGATGCCTGCCACTGGGTGACCTTTTATTACATCTGTTTTCCTCTTTTTTTGTCCCTTGCAAAAAAAAAAAAAAGCTTGTATTATATGTAAAATTATGCTGATGAAAACATAGGTTTGCCCCTCTGCCTGCGTTCACCTTCACCTGGTAAGCATGACTCAACTTCACATTTCCCCTGTGTTGGCTGAAAGGCAGCTTTTATTTAAGCCAGGTGTGTACCCATGTCCTTCCTGATAATGTTTCTGGACTGAATACCTCAAGCAGATCATACATGTTCTGAGTCTTCACTACATTCAGAGGTAACATCAAGTGGTGTTCATTCGTTTTCAGCTTTTCTGATGAAAGATCATGAAAAAGAAAAAGAGAGACAAAATAAAAATGGATATTGTCTTACTTACAGGCATGTGATTAACTTTTTAAAGTTAAGGACACATCTTATTTGGAGAAAAAAAAAATCCCATCAAGCTGGAGTATACAATAAATAAAAAAATGAAATGAAAATGCACTCAACTGTAAAAAGCTTGTGAAGGACTGGACGATATATATATTAAAAAAAAAAAAAAATTACTACAATAAAAATTTTGTTTCAATCACGATAGATAGTTTTCACAATAAGTGTCAAATTATCATTTTTAAACCATTCATGACAGATATAAAAACACAAATCTTATTTGGTTTGTTTCCTTTATTTTGACAAGATGAATATGATATAAGAAAAAGGAGGAAAAGACAAAACACTTAAAGAATATAAATATGGTACATTCCAAAGCGTCACTGTGAAAAAATGGTTTATTCGAAAACAAATAACAGCAAGACAATGAAACATTTTCCAAGTCTTTGTGCTGAGAATGTGAGCAAAACAACCCTAAACACAAAAGAAATGCATATTGTGATAATGATATTTATTTATACTGTTTTATATCCTCCTGAGACCCAAGAAAGTAAAAGGTTGTTTTTTTTTGCGTTAAATAATTGTGTTGATTAGAAACAGCATAATGCAACACTTTTTTCCAGATACAATTTTTATGGAATGTCCTTGTAGGGAGATGTTTTGTTTTTTTTCTTTTTTTAAATTAAGTAACGCTTGTCCAAGAGTATATGGCCCAACATTCTAGATCACCACACAACATGCATGCAACAGTCAAAATCGAAATACAACCCAAAAATGCTGCTGATTGTTGAAGGGTGTCATGTAATGGATCATAGGAAGAGAAAGAATAGGCCCTAAGACGAGGGAAAAAAACAAACAGACAGGAGGAGAAGAAGGAGAGAAAACACACCTTGGATTTACCCCGCAGCAGCTTGGCCACTTCTGCCTGGGCCGGTGTTCTATCCTGCGGGCCTGTTGGACTCCCGTATATGCTTCCATGCTCTTTTGATGCTTGGTAGTGTTGCAGCAGAATCAGTCCTCTGTCAGTGGCAGAGTAGGCTGGACTGCCTACTGCAGGGGGGTCAAACCTGCGGCCCACGAGCCAAAACCAGCCCGCCAAAGGAGCCCAGTTTGGCCCCGAGGATGAATTTGTGAAATGCAAAAATTATATTTAAGATATTAAGAAAGATATCATTTAGTTCAGGGGAAACATTCAGTTCCCAAGTTTGATCTGAAGTGGGTCAGACCAGTAAAATACTAAATTACATTATGACACGAACTATCCTTTCATAAAACAATGAATAACGTTAACAAATATGAATTGAAATGTCTTGAGTAAGTGCTATTTTAAAATATTCTGCCTTTTCCTAAATATTTTGTGATTTCTAGTATCCGCTCAGATCTGTACGTTATACTGTAACTACGTGTAAATGATAAACGAGGAAGAATATTGTTAAAACTGCACTAATTTTTCTTAATAAATTTGAGTTTTTCATGTTTTTTCATATTATTCCACATTTTTTTAAAGGATGTTTTCAGGTGTAAATATTATCATAATGTAATTTTACTTTTGTCACTCCAAAATACAGAGAAACGTTTGGAGTGACATTATTTATAGGTTATGATGTTATTATTTCACTGGTTCAGCCCACTTCAGATCATATTGGGCGGATGTGGTTTCTGAACTAAAATTGAGTTTGACAGCTCTGGCGTACTGTGTCCAAGCCTGGGCCTCTGTTAACTTAGGCAGCGTTGTGTGTCAAAGTAAGAGAGGTGAAAGAAATGAGGGTTAATAAATTATAAACCATCTTCTTTTCTATATGATGTAGTTGGATGTTGAAAAAAGGGAAGACAAAAACCTGAACTGAGTCTTACTGAACATGATAACACTGGTCTACAAGTTAAATGCTTCTGGAATTAAAGAAATGAAATTTTACCACATGTGAGTCACTGCTAAAGACAACCCAGTCCTAACTGCTGGTTGGTTGTAGTTTCCCAGATACAGTCTTGGGTCAAAATGTGAAATTCAAGAATTTACAATAAAATGGGTTTAACTTCAAAGGAATATTAGTGTCAGATCTACCAGATGTACTTCAAAACCCTGTCTGCACATGACATACATTCACTTTACAGGTTCTAACAGTGGAACATTTATAAATCTGTTATATAAAGGATATAAACCAACATATATGTTGGAATAACACTTTATCATATTCCTGGAAAAACAGGCTTGTACAAAATTCAGAATTTCTGAATTTCATTCAATTCAATGAATGAATTTGAATGTGAATGGACTCCACCCTACAGGAAGAGGAATTGAATTCATTGCAATTCAGAGAAATTCCTTCTTATCACATATCAGTGAGAATGGGATCCTTTTAACTTACATTTTTAACAGACACTAGCATTTAAGTATACATTCCCTTAATGTTGAATAATTAGCAATATCTTCTTTTCAAAGTAGAATAGTCTTTATTGCCATTGTAACATGAAACATGTACAACGGAATTATTAAAAAGTGTCCACCAGTCAGTGCATAATAAAAACAACACAGACACAAACATCACAATAGTAATAAATAATTATAAAAAATAAAAACAAACAAACACACACAGCCATTCATTCAATCATTGCATAGTAATAGTGTAACAATGTTTTGGTAAATGCAATGCAGTTTTAATGATCTTTGTCATAGAGTATGCTTTTAATGTTCATTTGTGGTGGAAAAAATAGGCCTATTTACTATAATAAAGTATGTGTACATAAAGTTCATACAATAATATCCGTATGTGGGTCATATATACTGTAAAGCTTCATTGTTAAATACATCTAAATTATGTCTCATGAATTTCTTTGAATTTCATGGAATTCCAAGTCTGCTTCCTGCACTTTGAATTTGAATTGCAATCCCGCATCCTGTTTGCAATCTCGATTCAAATTAAAGAATCGGAATTTAGGGGTCATTCTAAATTCAATTCTGAGTTCTGTACAACCCAGTTAAAAACATCAGCTAACCAGCACTTTTGTCATTTGTTTTCCAATTAATCTGATTAAAATACGTAACATTTAGCTCATTTAATGTGTGAAGCAGATCATTTCTAAATATGGTAGACCAGTGTAATAGCTGCTTGGACTGCTGCTGCTGCTGCTGCACAGGTCCAGCTGACTCCAGTCCGATCCGCACTGATTGGTGGATCGGGACTCCATGTCAGGTTTTGGTGTCGTCCTGCGCTCAGACGGCTCTTGCAGACGGCAGCCTGCTCTCCACTGCACTGGCGCTGTTTACTGGAAGCCCCGCTCCGCGCTGCTTCCACCAAGTGTCTCAACACTGTGAGCGGGATCTTTTCCAGAGGAGAAGCCGCTGCAACAAAACTTCACCCAGCCAGGCTTCCACAGTCCCACCTCCAGAGGAGCCAGGAGCGCATCGGCGGCCAGAGACTGAGGCAGAGCGCGCGTCTGCGTCCCCCTGAACCCCTCACATAGCAGACACTGAAAGCCCCCCCACCACCTCCACCTCCACCTCCACCACTCTTGTCTGTCCCTCTCAGTCACACTGTGTTTTTCTTTCTTTTTCTTTTTGTTTTTTGGTATTTGGTGCTGCTTTTCCTCGTCTCCTCTTCTGTTTTGTTACTGCCGCTGGCGCACGGGGGACTGAGGTGAAGACGCACGGGAGAGACCAGAATAGATGCTCAATGAGGGACTTGATGAATTAGGACTTGAGCCGCAGATGCAACACCTTGCTTTGCCATGGAAGAAGTGTGCGTCCGGCGCGGGGGAACGGACTGGCTGAGAGGGGGACCCGCCGCCTGGTAGCCATGCGTCAGACCCGCACACCCGCACCCGCTCTCTGCGCCGCTCAGGAGTTCCCATCAGACTGTCTTTCCACAATCTGACGTTTTTTTCCCCCACTCCATATTTCCACCTTACTGACCGACATTTATTTCTTTTGCCTGATTGGCTTCACTGCTTCGCCACAAAGGTAAGAGTAGTTTGGCTTCTTCTTTTTTTTCGTCTGTTGACACATAAACCTATAAATCTGAACCCCTGAGCAGCATTGGGAAACTTTGGTTGTGGTTGTGGACTAACTTTCCAGTCTTTACTCGGACACTTCGGAACCACTGTGGAGCATTTAAAAAAATGTAAAAAAAACAAAACAAAAATAGAAAAGAAAAAAAAAAAAAAAACATGACCAGATTTTAACTTTAATGCTTTGCAGTGTTTGGAGTTACTTAAAGACGCACGGAAGACCAAGAAGTTTCATCCATAACATGAATGTTTCAAACAAAACTCCACTGTTAAAGTTAAATTATTCAACAGGGACGTGTTGGTTAATTGAAAAATGGCCAATCAAAAACATAACCAGATGTGGATTGATTTGCTCGACTGTCGAGTTTTGGCCCGAATGGAAACTATTAAAAAAAAAAAAAAAAAGAAAGAAAAAGTGGGGGAGCAGAAGCAGAACATGTTAAAGACGCACCATTTCAGTGGAATTTGTGCTTCTAAAGTTGAGGTGAAAACTGGTGGTTGGTTTGATGGTGCTGGTCACCGATGTTTTGCAACACACTCATGGTGTAGGTTTGGGTTTGGAGCTGTGTGAACCTGAGGAATGATGTCGGTGTGATTCTTGAGAGCATTCACAGACTAATCCAGTCTAATTGGGGGCCATAGGATTTGTGCAATGAAAGAAGAAACAAAGAAAAGTTATTCAAGCCTCGCCTCTCCTACCTAGCGATGGAATAATTAGTTTTGGCCAAAGATAGGCTGTGATGCGATGACGCGGTAAAAGGAAATGTCATGGAAAGTCAATCAAAAAAAAAAAAAAAAAAGAAAATACGCGTAGAATTTGGCTGCTCCGTGTTCAATCTGAGCCAGTCGGGCACAGTGGTGGCATTGGAAATTAGATCATTTTATTGCGCATTTATTATTTAGGCCTACCAATTCTGAAAGCGTCATGTCAACCATGTGTTAAAGAGTAGGCAGCAGACGCACACACGCGGCGCGGAGCGGCACGGCGCGGCGCGGTGTGGCTCCACTGGCCCCCGTACGAACAGCGGCCGGTGATGCATGGCAGCCTGGAGCACAACAGCAGCAGGAGCAGGAGCAGGAGCAGGACCCACTGATCGATCAGAGCATTGGGATAAATTTAGCTCCAGTTTCCCCCCCTTTGCCTTTAACCTCTTGGTTTTGCTTGAGCATCTGATTTTTCATGTTTGAGTGTGGCATGTTTGGAGCAAACACAAGCACAACACTTCTATTACACAGCTGATCATTAGTGAAGTGTGTAAGTTTTTTTTTTTTCCCCTCCCGTGTTTTTTTTTTTTTAATAAATGAGGTCTGGGTGTAATAATCTCCTCCAATGAATGGACTCGTACACTTCATTCTTAAGATAGGAAACAAAGCAAGTGTTTGGAGGAATATCTGACTGGCTATACATGACAAAACGGCATTCATTAGACACAATAGGAGCCTCTTTACGAATAAGTCTTGAATTTTAAAGGAAGTGTAAGAAATAGGTTAATACTTGCTTTTATCAGGCTGCTCCTCCAAACCTCTTTTGGGGGGGAAACTCCATTTTCACTCCCATGTTTGTGCATAAAAAATGTTAGAATTAATACAAGTGCAAATTCCAGCTGTTTAGAAGCAGCGTATTAGCATATCAAAGTGGTCTGAGCAGTTACACAATGGAAGGCGAGTATTTTCTAGCACTTTTTTTTGGGGGGGGGGGGGGGGGGGGGGGGGGGGGTGTTTAAATGTGAGTGTGTGAGAGAGTTCGTAAAACTGAAAGACTTCTTCCCCTTTTCTTGTAAGCACCTCCGTATGACATCTTGTTTCCAGCGTAATCTGCTTGTATTTGTTTCTGCGATGGTTGGAGAGGATATGTCAAAGGTTTTCTGCACAAACACTGTAATTCTGCACCGAGTGTGTAATGATTTGACATTTGCTCCTTAGTGGAATGAATAACATGCGATAAAACCTGTGACTGAGTCTGAATTAAAAGTGTAGCGTCACTTGAGGAAGCTGTGATCCTGGTTGTTAACCTGCTAAAACAGGTGCTCAGGAAAAAAAAAAATACACAGCACTTCTGAACGTGGATTAAAGAAGGCAGATAGGTTCTCCTCTGATGTATTGCATCTTGATTTCTTAAGCTCGGCCATGCCATTATGAGCATTTTACCATTGTGAGAGCACCTTCTTTTTAAGTCTATAGACTTGTTTTAAGAGGAAGTGCGTCCGGTTTCAAAGAACTACAGCTTTCTCTTGATGTGCCAGAGCACTGGATTGCCTCTCTTTGCTTCATCTCTACTTGCAGATCAATACAGCCCAGCTTCACCACGTCTATGTGGGATCTTTTTGGGGGGGAGTGGGGGGTAAAGTGCTACATATCACTCTATTCTCAACTCTTGATATCACACTCTTGCAGCACACGAGACTCCCAAGCCGTAGTAAATGTGAATGACTGAGTGGGTGTGAACATATCAAAATTTGTGATATTACTGACTGTTGCTTCATTATCTGCTGATCCTTTTTTTTTTTTTTTTTTTTGCACTACCTCCAGCAGCTGAAGGATGTTTGATTTATATTTACAGCTTTCATTGCTTCCTCAGATTTAAAAAAAAAAAAATCATACCAAATTAGCCCCTTCCACTTTGATTTTATGATGATAATTTGTTATTAATCTAATATGAGCGGGCATGCAGTGATGCACAGTGGCAACATTGTTCAATTTTGTTTTCTGTGTAGCGTTGCCTCTCTCTCTCTCGAGCGTAGATACCAGCCTGTTGTCTTTGTTTGAGCAGCGATTGGTGAGTCCATATGACTGATTTAAAGCTCGCGTTGTGGCTGAATGGACTGTTTGTGCCAGCTAAAAGGGGCAGCTTTATCCACGTTGAACTCCATCAAAATCAAGCCCTCGCTCTTTTTTGTGTGTGTGTGTGTGTCTTCAGGAGCATCACAGTCTCAGCTGTTTGACACTGTGTGAGGAAAGAGTTTCAACGTGCAATTCATCCGAATGATGCAGCAAAATCGGCCACATTCTAAAGGTGTTGAATGCATCCAAAGTTGCAGAATCGGACTGAGTTGGAGCATTTGGATTTACATACCATAGCTTATTTGCCGTGTCAATTGCGGTCTTGTGTTTTCAGACGCAATCTTTTGTATCGTTGTTACTAAACCACCTACATGGAGCCATACTGTGCGGATAACTGCTCACCATTAAAGGGAATAAACAAGGCTGTAAAATAAAAGCTATGGCAAATTTGATTGTAACATGCAGGCCTTTGGTGGGCCAAAATGCCTTCCCCTTTTCATGACTGATTTTATTTTACGATTGGCAATCAGTAAAAAACGCTGTGCGCCAGTGTGTTCCCCTCCCTGCCATTTTGTGAAACATTTGTTTCCACTTGCCAAAGGCCCTCTGGTGTAGTGGGGGGGGGTTGGTGCCCCTGAAATGGCAGGTGAAACTTTCTGCTTGCCTAAATAATTTTCCAGCAGAAAATTACACAGCAAGGATGCAGGCGGTGGAACGTATAAGGGTCAGCTCAAACTCTGGTGACAAGAAACAACACGGATATTAGGGCGATGGCTCTGGTGGAACTCCCTCTCTTTCTCTTTCTTTGCACCGGTTAAGTGTCAGCTTCTCTGAGCTTATCCGCCATATCTCTTTTTCTCCCCCAACACATCAGGCATGTTTGTGCTTCTCCAAGAGGTATTTGGAGAAAAGAAGGAAGTGCAAAGTGCAAATCGGGTTGTAGAAACTGTGCTCTGCTCATAAAAGCATAAAACGACTGGGTGGAACGTATTAGCCTGCTCTGTGATCATGTTGCAAACACAGATATGACGTGTGTGTTAACAGTGTGTGTGTGTGTGTATCATCGTCTCTCCCAAAATATATTGTTGAGAAAGTCCTGTAGAAATGAACTAATAGATATTTATGGACGAATACCGTTATTATTTTTATATATGTAGTTCTATATGTATATATTTTTAACAGATTATCATTATTAGTTGCGTTTGCGTAAATTAGATTTGTCAGTTGCATAATTTGACGAAATTTCAAAAATGGTGACACACCATGAATATGTAGAAAATGTTTCAATAATTCTATTTTTGCATGCTCTATTTTCTCTTGGTCATTTAGTTTATTATGTATTGTTTTTATCATTTAATGGAAAAGAATGCAAACACACACACACAAACGCTTTGTCTCTCTCTCTCTCTCTCTCTCTCTCTCTCTCTCTCTCACACACACACTCACACACACACAGGGACCCTGTCTTATTCTTTGTCCTCCATGAACAGGACTTGTCCTTATCTGTGCACAGCTGCAACACTATTTGGGAAAATATTCAATTTCTGTGTGACAGAGGAGAACCTGGGAGGCAAGGCTCTGAGCAAACAGCAGTTATTGCGGCTCTGCCATAGCAGCCGAGAGCAAGGCCTGGGCTGGGAGAGAGAGTGGGAGAGGCAGAGAGGGGGGATCTGCCGACGTCTGCCAGGGGAAGGAGTAATGTCTCGGCTGGATTATAGGAGAGCGAAGCACATCCACACTTAAAAGCCCCTTTTCTAACAAGCCAGGGCTGTTATTTAGGGATGGTGTTGGTAAACACGCCACAGCAGTATATTTCCTTCATATAGGCTCCTGTTGTCCTTGACAATTGTGACTTATTGCAAGTGAGAAGAGGAGAAAACTTTTACTCTTTTCTTTTTTTTCCGCCCGCAAAAGTATTTCCATGTTGGGCTGTGGGTGTTTGTCAGTAAATTCAGAGCTTTTTCTTTCTTTCTTTTTTTTTTTTTTCTTTCTTTTTTTTTTTTAGTTAAGTGTGAAACTGGGCTTTAAACTTTAAATCTTTTTCACCTGTGCTGCTCCTTACGCGGCTCAGTGTTTCATGTTGTGTACAGGTATTTTCCAATTACATAGAAGGGCTGCTTCTTTGAATGCAAAACGGAAGCTGAGCAGTTAATTTGAATTGGATTTTTTTTTTCTTACATGGATCCATATTTAGAGGTCTTCGATTCATTAAAAAAAAAAAAAAAAAAAAAAAAATCCTCAAACACCCACCTGGATCGATAGTCTATATGTGTGATTTTTAAAATAGTCTTGTTTTTTTTTTTTTCAACATCAAAAATGAGTCAAAGTGTGAAAAATAGATAGATATCTGTGGTATTTTTTTTTTTTTTTTTTTGTGCAGCTGAAGTAATTCCAATAACATCACATCTCACTTCTTTATACACACACACACACACACACACACACACACACACTACAAGCATATTCCACCCTCTATGCTTATTTAGTCATCCAGTGAATTTGGAAATATGTGGTTCTCATGTCTGATATTTTATTGTACAGTATTTAGCTGGAAGTGTGAAGGCTTTGTTCTTGCAATGTGCTTGCCAAGTCAGATGGAGTTGAGCGTCTGGTCTGGGAGTTTCAGAGGAATATCACAGGCATAGTAAGTTGCTAAAAACTAAGCTAATCAACAAAATAATTGTCTGCTCAATTGCTAGCATGCCAGAGACATCAAACACAGCCGAGGTTGAAAAAACAATCAAATTATCTCTTAATGATTGCTCACGCTGACAGATGCGAGTTGGGGTTTTTTGTTTGTGAGACACTCAGTTCATGTAAAGGAAGAATGAAGTGTTTGGGTCGAACCTGGTTGTAAATGTAGATTTTTTTTACAATTTACATGGATATCCATCATCACCTGTAATGAAAACAATTTGATCTTATTATGTGGGTTTTGGCAGTGAAACAGAGAGAACTGTATCAGTCTATTAATTTCCTGCAGTGAATCATGAATCCTGCTGCTTTTATCCTCGCTGTACCCTCCATGTGTGGTCCACAAAAATGTTTCTGTTTCCTCTTCAAACTAAAGTTTTGGCCCCTATGTCTGCTCCCCTCTCCCTCTCTCTCTCTCTCTCTAACTCTCTCTCTCTCTTTCTCCGTTTCCCTCCCTCCCTCCTTGTCTTTCTCTCTTTCTCTCTCTCTATGCGTAGATAATGTCTCTGCAAATGATTTAACCGCCCTCGTTGAGGCTCCTTCCAGTAATTGAACAAGAAGAGACTCCGTGCTTTACAGGAAAACAATAGTCATATTATCTCAGATCTCCACTACCCGAGAGATTCAACAAAACACTACCTTGGATTGGACTGTAGCGGACTTTTTTTTTTTTTTCGCTTCAAGGTTCTGAATTGAAGTGGAAGAAAATGTAGAAAACTGAAACCAGGTTTGCTGTCTCTCAACAAACTCCATACATAAGTGGGTGACGTGGAATTTCCATGGCACGATTGACTGAGTGATTGGAAGACTGAAGTGTGCATGATTGAAATGCATGTCTCGCAGTGATCCACCTGGGGGGTAAAGTGTTTATTTCTTGGTTGGCACTTGGTTGATGACAGAAGGAATATGTACGAAGTAATTTGTTAAAAAAAAAACAAAAAAACAAAACTTGACAATAATTAATCTAGAATGTGTTATGACACCGAAGTCATATTGCTTGTAGCAATCATTAGCATGAAGACACCTTGGTAATTTTATAATTAAATGTCATTCTAAATAATTTACATGTAGTCATAATAATAAATAAACTGTTATTATTTTTATAATTAATATTATTATTATTGCTATTATTTTTTTTAAAAATGCACCATGTTCCGCTCGAAGAAGATGAATTTCCTGCCATCACAATGTAGCTTAAACCTTTATATTTTAGCGCGATTACTTCAGGTCATAATTTGTTTGTGCTTTGGCAGAGCAGGAGGAGCTTTGATTGTGTTTCTGTGAAGCAGAATTGACCTTGTGTGTTAGAATGAGGTTTTTCTACGCCTTGTTTCATACAGAGCACTCTTAGACTGAAATGGCCTTAGGAGGAGTTGTTCTTGACAGAGATGCATTGTTTCAGGCATCCAATAAACCACTGCAGTGAGTGGCTACATCTGTGAACCTCATCTTGACTACAGTGTGGGGCTAGCAACAACACGGCAACTGTCACAGCTGCACCTGCTGCTGTCTTAGTACAGAGCCTCCCTCTCTGTTGCCCATAGAACTGCATCACTCTTCTTTTTGTGACGAGCCAGAGGCAACGGGCTCTGCTTTGGGTCAACCGGAGAGAGGCTTCTTGGGAAAATATTTGGAAAAACAGAGAATGGGATGTCAGTCTGAAAAGGAGATGTTAAAGTTAAAAATTCTGCCCTCGGGGCCAGGATTTGGTTCCGCAGGAGCTTGGGTATAAAATTCCCGCCAGTTAAATGTACTGGGGGGTTTAAGAGCGCTGGCTTAGTCAAACCGGACAACCGCTCCAGTGTAGATTCTGCTAGTCGAACAGAACATTTGTCCAGCTACTGTAACAGTCTGGGGAATGATATGACAGCGAGTTGTCTCTCTGTAATATTGTAAGTGATGAATACAGATAAATGGAGCTGACTCGTCTGTACACACACACACACACACACACACACACACACACACACCACACACCCACCACCCTGCTTGTGTATTGAGGCCATTCAGAAGATGATCTGATCTGCTAAGAAGAGATTCAGGAGCATTAAAGGCTTTCAAATCTCATATGTACTTGTTTTTTTTTTAAGCTATTTAATGTTGCAGAGTTGAAATAGCAATTATGGGGAATAAATAACTCCAAAACTTATATAACACCAACTGAAATTGTAGTTTATTAGGTCCACTGAACACCTGAAAGAATAATAATAATAAAAAAAAAAAACACCAAGGAGCAAGACGGCATATCTTGCAGAAGTGATTACTGGATCAATTGTACATCATAACACAGCCATCATGCTGTCTCAGAAAAAAAAAAGATTATTGGAGGGGAACAATGCCGAGAGGATTTTTCAGCCAGGAGAAGAAGTGATGCAACATGTCCACTTTCCTGCCAAATTGAACTTAGGAGTGTGAAAAGCAATGCAGGGACACGAGGAGCGGGGCTGACGTGAATGCAGATAGTGTGGGATTAACACAGGGGAAGATTGAGCGACAGTGGCCAGTGACTTCTCTTTACAGCTTTTGCTTGTACAGCTGTGCCAGGCCTGGCATTCACCGCCGCCTGTTGGATCCAACTCCTCCTCCACTCCACGGGGGGGTTAGGTAATGAACATCTTAAATACTGCAGATAAGTCGAGCTACTCAGTTTGTGTGTGTGTGTACGTCGACAGAGATGTCAAATTATTCATGTATTTATAACGAAAATTGGAATGCTTAATATTGACACCTCTGTGTGTGTCTGCTCGGTTTGATCTTTTTGGCATTTGCACAGGAAAAATACATATACAGACTGCCCTAATAATTCATCATGTCTCATTTAAATGAGGTGTGAGGCAGCTCTGGTGGTGTGAATCCTGCTGTAAATCACACATAGCCTGACTGCTTTATCCATTAGACCACCCTGTTTATTTAATACAGCTATTTACTGCCTAACAAACTGGATTTAGTAATTAAGATAAGTGTCAGAACTGCACTTTTGTCTTCACACCTGATATATTATCACCAATGGCTAGAGAAATACCTAGAAAAATGCATTTTCTTCTAAAGAACAAGCCTATATTATATTGTAGATTCTTTAAAAAAAAAAAAAGACAGGAGTCATAGCGCCAGGCAAAGCGCATGGATACCATATTTTTGGGGTATTGCAAGAATATTGAAGTATAACTTAAATAAGTATCAAAATTTGTGAATGAACATTAAAAAAAATAACCAAAATACATCAGAATTGAACATTAAAATCCTCAAGCTATTATTTCCTTCCAATTTAATATTGGGCGTTATCTTGTTTTAAGCGTAAAGTCCTGTATTAAACACCAGACAACATTTGGTTTCACTTAGTTTGTAGTTGTCTAATTTGTTGGGTAAAAAAAAAGAAGTTTGATTGTGAGTTTAACAGACTGTTTTGCTGACCGTAACCACATAAAATCAGTCTATAAAACCAAAAAAATGACTTAGGTCAAATAGACTACACCGATTGGACATTAATTATTTAAAAAGCAAAAGGCCACCGCTGGCAAACTAATCTAAAAGTATTTGCGTTAATCTGCATTCATGTAGGAATAAGGAGTGTTAAACAGGACATACGTTTTGTTGCCACAGCAAGGTTAAATGATGATCAGACGGATCGCTCTGAGCAAGCTGCATGAATTCTCAAGTACTGCATCTGTGCCCGGCAACACGTTTCATTTTTAGCTTCAGCATCAGCAGCTGAACCAATGTGATGAGTGCTATTCTGTGGTAGTTGATGGAAGTGGGAGAGAAAAAAAAAAGCAAGTGTAAAGAGGACAGTCAAATGGGGGACAAAAACGGGTGCATTTTTGGCCGTTGCAAAAAAGTGGAGCCAGTGGCATTTCTGTCATTCATCAACCCGGAGCTGATTACTAGTGAGTCTGGAGTGAACTGACAGGATGCAGCTCCAGCAGCCATTACCATCAGAAATAGGTCCAGCAGGCCCGGGGGTAGCTGAGGAACTGCAGCTCGAGAAAAGGCCGAGACCTACTCACATGAAGGAAAAGTTTGCTGAGTTTTTGTGTGATAACATCTCAGAGTGTAGAGCTGGAATTGTACCTTGTGTTTTGGACTTTTTTTTTTTTTTTTTTTGGCGCCATGGCATCAAAATATTTAGCCTATAATATAATTTTTTTCCACTGTGGAAGGTGGTATTGAAATGAAGATACCCAGATACTGAAGTCTGAGTCTAATAATCAGTGAGAGATGATCAATGCCGCAGACACCACAATGCTGCTCACTTTACAACCCCAAAAAAAAGGGCTTCTTTTATTCTCATACCTGAAAAAGCTCATAGGTTCCTGTGCACAATGGAAGCTCTGTAGCAAAAGGACGACATGTGCAGGCGGTACATGGCGACGGTGCAGAAATTATGAAGTGATGGCATCCTTGGCATTTAAACTTTAACAGAAGTTTAAGTTTGTTTTTTTTAATTTTGTTTTTTTTCATTTTTGCGCCTCAACTGTGTGTGTAATGAAGCTTTCACAATGCAACTCCTATAACTGGAGCATGCAGTTATAGCCCCAAACAAAAGTACTAATTGATGCTGTAAATGGTTTTGGTGAATAAAACATACAAGGATGGCAGGGATGAAGAATGTTCACAGGACAGAGTGAATGTTTTTTTTTTATTTTTAAAAAATTTTTTCAAACACTTTTACAGTAACTACTAGAAAAGCACTCGGAGAGCGCAGACCTCCACCAAGACAGATCAGCCCCTTCCGATCCCCACCAAAATTTAATCATTTGTTTCTTGTGCCAGTATCAACATTTCCTGAAAATTTCGTCAAAATCCGTCCATAACTTTTTGAGTTATCTTGCTAATAGACAAACAAACAAACAAACTAGAAAAGCACCTGGAGAGCGCAGACCTCCACCAAGACAGATCAGCCCCCCCCCAGATCACCACCAAAATTTAGTCGTTTGTTCCTTGTGCCAGTATCAACATTTCCTGAAATTTTCATCCAAATCCATCCATAACTTTTTGAGTGATCTTGCACACGGACAGACAGACAGACAAACCAACGCCGGTAAAAACAAACAAACCCCAATGAAAACGGAAAAACAGAGCACAAAACAACGGATGGGGTGGGGGTGCTGTTCCTTTAGCACTCATTTGCTTTTCTGCATCAGATCCTGTTACAAGAATTAGTGTCCTTGAATATGGTCCATTTCTCCCATCTTCGATTTAAAGTTCCCACCTTAATCCTCAGATGAAACGTTAATTTTTCCATGGTATATATTTCCTCTAAAATGTTCAGCCATTGCTGTTGTCGAAGGTGGTCACTTTTTAACCAGTTCTGTGAATTTTTACCATCCAGATAAGGATTTTTGTCTTCTTGTAAAGTACCGTTTGAATTTACCTCCAATCCATGTAATTGGCTTATCATTAATATATTTATTTCCAGGTGCTGATCAGGTTTTCATGAATTATTGGGTTGCATTTTTTTTTACTTCACTTTATTGTCTCTGAAGGGAAATTGGAGCTGTGTATTTCTTTGACCCATCCTAGTCCACTAGGAGCCGTGGGTTGCCTCTGAAGGAGCCCGGGGACCAACACCAGATCTAAACCAGTCCTTCGGTCAAGGGCAGTGACAGGAGCGTTAACCTGGTGGGCATGTTTGGATTGCTTGCCTGAATAATAGGGTTTTTTCAGGGTGAAAATAATGTGAAGGTGGGACGTTCCGTTGGTTTCATCGAACACTGTTTTCGAATTATTTGATGAGTTCTGAGGATTCTAAGATTCTATCAGCGTGGCAGGTTTCACCTTATACATCCAGGGTTCGTAGGGGTGCTTAAAATCCTTGAAAATGCTTGAATTTCAATGCTGTGTTTTCAAGGTCTGAAAAGTGCTTGAATTTTAGTTGAAGTGCTTGAACAGAGGTAATATATTTTGAAAACTAAACCTTTACGCCAATAAATAAAATTCCCAGGTGTTCTCAGGTCGACTCCAGGTACATTTTTATCTTAATCTTTGACTCGGTGCGAGTGTGTCTGAAGAATGCCAAGTGACTTCACTTTTTTTATTTAAAAAGTTTTTTTTTCTCCTTTAATTTCTAAACTTTTTGCTATTACAAAACATAATTTTAGATGCTTATAGTATAATGCAATGTACATTATTGTTATAAAAAGTGGAGAAAAAAAATTATCCTGAGTATATGTATTCCTGTAGATATGGATTTGATCCCAGCGATAAGGTGTTGTGCTGGAAAAATTCGAAAATCACTGTTAAAACTGCTTGAAAAGCGCTTGAATTTGACCTTGAAAAATGTGTACGAACCCTGAAAATAGTCCGAAAGACTGAATTACATATTTTATTTGATAAATATATTTTGCATTCCTAAAACCCTTCAACAGAATGGATGATTTTGATACAACTAATTTGATAATTGCGTAAAACATTGAATATAGTGAGACCTGTGCGGATCTTCTTTGTTTTCCATATTGACAGTATATCTTTTCTAAATGTCTGGTTTACCAGCTCAAGATAATATTAAATAATGCAAAAAAAAATTGAGCAAATCTGGTCAGGAATGTGTGTATAAATTTGCACTTCTCATGATTTATAGATGAGGTGTAGTGCATATTAGGTCATGATGGTTTTTCTTTCTTTCTTTCTTGGTGCCAAGGAAAAAAAAGGGGAATATTGCAGCATGGTAAAACCAGTTTTACTGTTACTTCAGTGAATGCCTCACCACGCCAAACAGGGATAGATGAAAAACGTACTTTTTCCACAGATTTACTGATTTTCTCAGTATCTCCACAGGTTCAGTTTAGATCGACAGTGAGCTTTACTGGACGTCTTAAAGAAGAAAAAGAAACCATACGTTCAACAGCATTTTCAACACCACAAAAGTGACATTTCTCTTTAAAATTAGACCTAAAAACCCGAAGACTGTCTATGAACGCCGCTCAAGTCAGACAGTACAGGCTTATCTCTACATGACCTATATGCATTTCACAAATTGGAAGTTTAGAGCTCCAGGTGGCATAAAGATTGTCAGAGGGGACCACCATGTTTGGCGACTGTTAATAATGTTGGACTGGGCGATAAGATTGGAATTATTGTTATTATGATATATTTTAATATTGCACTAATCATATTTATTACACAGCTTATTTTCACGTTTTCATTAAAACATGTCCAAATTATTTCAGTGTTCTTACAATCTTAATTGTGTATTTTGATGTTGAATGAAAAACGCGGCTATTTTTACTGTAATTAAATAACACATCCTGTTTTATCCATTTTTCCTTAGGACCAACACTTTTAACCTGGAAACAAATACAGACTTGATTTATTGTGACAATTCTTGATATCAACTGATATGAAAATATCAATCACTGTGACATTTTTGGCTGTATCTCCTAGTCCTGTAATAAATTACATATGAATTACTTTAATTATAAATTCTTACATTATATATTGTGCTTATCGCATTGCATGTGTCTCTGCAATTTAACATTTTTACCCGCGTTGCACTTCATTCTAATATTTTTCTTTTATTTTGTATTGTACTCTGTAAGACTATTCAGATTCCGATTTAAACAAGGACAGTAATTGTTGACTGTGTTGGCAGAATAAAATAAAAAAAAAAAAGACTCTATTTAGGCAATTGAGTCAAATAATAAGAAAATATGAAATTACATGGCTCAGTGCATTATGTTAGTGTGAATGCAGAAAGCACCTCACAGACGCCTCTTCTTCAGAGGAGAATTTTCCTCCACAGCAAGAGCCCTTGTCAAAGTATTGCCTTCTCTCTCCGCCATGGGACTTTCATATCACACTCACTTCATATTCATAGTGAGTCTTATTCTCCTCCTGTCATTATTTTGTATAACTTAGCTGTAGCAATTACACTTCAGTGGATTACCTATGCAGAGATACAGAGATTAAAATCTCTGCTTCATACTACCTCCAGCACGGCGGTTCAAAGGTGCGACCTGTAATGCAATAAGCTTTCGTTTGGCAGAGCACGAAATTGGTCAACCTTTCAGAGTTTGTTTGGGAATTTGAATCCCTTTGGTATTCAAAACAGGAGGGCCTTATGACAGGGAGATAATTTCCTAGTGAATGTTTTATCGCGGGCAGTTTGACAGTCTTTCTCTATCTGCTTCTCTCTCTCTCCTTGTGTCTTTAGATTCTTTGACTTTGGTCCAGGTATTCAGAGAGAAAAAAAGGAACTAAAAGGAAAGGCCTGTTTGCCCCCACCGATCCCCCCCACCCCTTCCCACCCCTTCCTCCCTATTCCCCCACCTCCCACCCTTTTGTTATCACAAAAGAGCAAACACATATTAAACATACACAAGGTGCAGGAGCGGCGATTGCTGTATCTGCTGTCCTACTGTGGGTGGCAGGGGACGATAACATAAGCCACAGTTCCATTTACATAATTTTTTTTAATCATCAGTCGGAAGCAGGACACATTCTTACAAAAGATTGCAAACATTTTTGCGTATGTATAACAAGAGATACTGAACTGTATATTTTAAGTGTCATTGTCTTTCACCTGCTCTGCACCGTATACTCAAACTGTACAGAAACGCAACTCTCATGGGCTAACGGTTTTGTTTGTTCTCTCATCTGAAAACTTCGGAGAGATTTAAAAATCTATCTCCCTCTCTGGCTCCCTAAGAGGCTGATCCATTGACAGTGAGCAGGAGTGAGCTCCTATAGCACCTTAGTTATTAAAGAAGGGGGATGGAATAAGCCAATGTGAGCTTGTTTGCATCACAATCCCCCACACAGTGCTGATGTTATGCTAATGAACACTGTGGAGAAGAAGGCTCAGCCCCAAAACTGTCCTCTCCCTTTCACAGAGCGGGGTGGGGTGGGGAGAGGAGAGGAGAGGGCAGAGAAGTGACACTGCAGCCGCACCAGGAAATCCACTGGCGCACCCTCCAAATTCCAAGCAACTTTAATGACTAAGTACATGTAGAAATCAGGCACAAGTTACCTTTATTTGTTCCTGAGTTCATGTTTTCATGTTTTTGTTTTTGTAGACTATGTTTTTATTGTGCAGCTGCAAAGTCTTTATTTGTGAGTAGGGGTGTAAGAAAATTTTGGTTCTCCAGTATGTTGCGATATTTCACTTCATGATACGGTATGGATATTATAAAGTACTGTATCAGTATTTTTTAGGTGTTTATTCAAATGCAGACAAAGTGGAGGAATACTTTTGGTTTTTGGTTTTCTTTTTTATGAATCCTGCTAGCTCTTCTTTATATATTCACATGGGTATTTTGCTCTGTTGTTTGTATGCGACATAAGTAGTATTGTGATATTGCAGGTCATACATGTAGTTTTTTTTTTCCTTGTTAATTAATGGTTCTTTCAAACATCCTAAAAACACTTTTTACTGTCTGTAAGAGGCAGATGTTAGTTTGTTTGTTGGGATTGAACAAAAATAATGTTCTGATGTTGGATGATTCAGGGACTGTCCACTATACATTCTTTACACAACTAATAGAATATGAACATTTGAGCAGGATCTTAAACTATAATGTCTGTAAAACATAATTTTATTTATTTATTTATTTATTTATTTATTTTGGATGTGTTTTTTTTATATTGGTAAATGACATTAAAACTTTATTTCTCCAAATCCTGCACTTATTAAATCCTGTTCTGATCAAATTTTTTTTGGTATGTGCGCATATTTCTAGTGTAATAAAATTTTTTCACAAAATAATCTTTTAAAAAAAATCATCTTGTTAACAATATCATGATACTAGTATTGTGATTTGTATTGTATCACCAGACTCTTGCTAATACACACCCCTATTTGTGAGTAGGGGTGTGTATTTGCAAAAATCTGGCAATACAATACAAATCATAATATTAGGATCACGATACGATATATCACGATATATCATGATACTGTTAAAAAGGCAATTTTTTGTGTATTTCTTTTTTAAAATTATTATTTTCTTGAAGAATTGAATGACACCAGAAATATGCACAAATACTAAACACATTTTTATTTGATCAGAACAGGATCTAATGCTATATCACAAAATGTTCCTGTGTTCAAACTTAAATTCTGTTTTACAGACATTACAGTTTAAGATCCTGTTCAAATGTTGTTATTCTATTAGTTCATAACTAACATCAGAATATTATTTTTCTGTAATCCCAACAAAAGAACGGACATTATTTAGTAAAAGAGTGTTAAATAATGATAAATAAACTATAAACAAAAAAGAAAAACAAAACGCAAAAATGAACCTCCACAATATCCGCATTTGAATAAATACCTAAAAATATCGATACAGTAATTTTTAATATCGATACAGTATTGTGAAATGAAATAGCGCAATATATTGCAGAAGTGATATTTTCTTACACCCCTATTTGTGAGCATCCACTTAATGCCTTCTTTGAATTTTTTTCTGTCTTTTTCTAAAAAAGCCAATATACATTCATTGGGTTTAACCAGCTCTATTACCTGTCAGGACAGTACTGAGCGAAGATTTAGGGCTGACAAGTGATTGCATTCAGGAAAGACTACACCCACTTCTTTTGTCTGAGCTTCCTGACGAGACACAGTGCTATACCTTGTTTTAGGTTGACATATTATGCTGCTTCCCCTGTCTGACAAAGGCATTCATGCCATCTCTTTTAGATTGAAAATAGATACAGCAGCATTGGAATAGAAATGTGTTACAGGGCGGCTAAGGAGGCTACAGTAGATTTCACTTTAGTGCTGAAATTATTTTCTGTGCTGCCGTAAGGATGAGGTCCTTAATGCTGCTGTTTTCTATTTTTGTGAGTATGAGATTATGTGGTGTCCCTTATTTTGGCTGCGTTTGTCCTTCCTCTGAGCCACAGAAAGGTTAAAAGCCTCAATTAGTCACCAAGCCAAGGTCACCACATAATGCACAATGCCTCTAATCTGAAAAAATTAGCACCCTTCAAAAGTCAAAATATGCACAATTCTAGAAACACGATTGCAGCTTTTCAAGCCCGTGCGTGTTTCAAATTTTTTTTTTTTTTGTCAAAACAATTTAGAAAGGTTTATTCTTGCTGTCTTTCTAAATACTGTCTGCTACAAATGTGTGCACGTGAAAAGTGCAGATTTTATGAATACTTAAGTGTGACGAGGAGGTAAATCCATTGAAAAGCTGTTATTAAGCCATTGTTAAATACACCAGTCACAAAGGCAGGTGTGTAGTTGAACAACCAAAGCAAACAAAGTCAGGGAGGATTTTTGTCGCTGTTAGAGAACTGAGATGGATTGTTCGAAATAGACTCTGACTAAATATTAGGACGTTTCAGTGTAAAGCCAAGCATCTACTTAATGACACCTCTCTCATGTATTATTAAGAGCTTTTTCACATTCAAAACTATTCCTTTTACATTCAAGGTGATGCTTAAACATCTTTCCAAAGATTATTGTGCAGTGTCACTTTAGTTTCTTGTGGCTTGGTGAGTAAAGACATGGATAAATGGCTTCTTTTTGCTGTTTGCTCCACCTCCGTTTTAAATGCGTCTCTCAGAAGTAATCATCTCCGTTACCTTCTTCATGTTTTGTGCTGCTGCCTACTACCTTAAAAATTAATCATCCTGTTTAATAACGCCTCACAATCACAGTGCATTATTGATGGCGAGGTCCTTAATACAGTGGATACAGAGCGCATTTTTTAACAGTTCAGCTGTTCATTTCGGCGAGTGAAGGGGGGGGGGGGGGGGGGGATCAGCAAAGCTAGTAAGTGGTGGTGCGCATCTGCGTAAATTCAGCACATTATCATCATAGATTTAAACCAGCCCTCGTGCATCCATAGGCCATGGCCCCTTTGCAAACAGATATGTTGTCTGAGATAAACGCTAAGTTATACACAACTCAGTGACATATTTTTCTAAATGTGACTGCAACGAGCCAATCTCTGACCTCGGCTGTTCTTATTTTGGTTTCAGGAATAACTCGGACACTTTTTGCCGACATTTAGCCACTGTTATTGTGTTTGCGGCTGTCACTGTGCATGTGTTCATGTTTTGTTTCCACTTTGCTTACCCACATTGCACTGTGTTATTTTTGCATGAGCGCAACAATGATGTACTTATGACGAAACTGAGAAGATGAGTTTGGGATGAGTGTCCGGGCCAACTGCGGAGCTCAGTTTGTATAGTCCTCAATTTGTTTTGACTAATTTAGCTGTGGTAAAGTAGATGACACGACAAATGTTTCTGTTCTGGTGGCCTGATGTGCTCTCCAAAGCGTATAAAGTGTTTATGTGCACATACTAATTGGACCGGGTTCCGCGGACAGAGGGAATATACATTTCATATTGCATGGACTGTACTCCAAGGTGAATCATGCAGTGTCAAGGACTTATTGGACTTGATTGGCAGGTACTATCACCATGAGATGCCCATATAATAGCAGGGCTCCTATTCCTGACCTTCCTATTTATCTTGCTGTATTAATGTCAGCCTATTAATTCCTAAGCGGAGGAACATTTGGCAAAGACACTGTTTAACAGCCCTGGCTGAATCAGTCTTATCTCAACAGGCCTGAAAGGAATAGTTTTGTGCTATCAGCAAGTGGAAATGACATTTTGAAATTTCATTCACCATAATCCACTTCACTTCCCAGTAAAACATCAAAATTACAACTATAAATGTATGGAGCCTGTATTAAAACTTTGTTACCGCGGCAAATCATTTGGCTATAATCCGTGTGGACAGACAGGTGTAGGTATCTTTAAGCACTAATAGGATTTTGTTGCATTGCTAAAGTGATTATGAGGATATGGATTAATATATATTCAGACAGAGGGCAATGTAGCACTGAATGCCCAGGGACACATTCTAAAAACAGTCATAAAAAACACATTATATGTCTCTTTTAAAGTAGGGGATTTTCCAATATACACTTTGCTGCCTCACATAATTTTTTTCCGTAATTGTGGATTTTGTCTTTCTTATCTAATTCTTATCTCTTTTTCTCTACAACACTTGTGTTCTTATTCCCATAAATTTATTGATGAGCTGGAGTGTTCCAGGGTTTGGCTCATGATTGCTTTATTTAGTAGCCATATGTCCTGACCAGTGGGGAGTAGTCTAATCGATTAATTGAGTGGCTCATAAAAATGATGAATGATGCAAACGCTGAGAGCAATAAGCATGACAAGCGCCACGCTTACTTTATGTCACACGCTCAGGCTCTTGCATGCAGCTGTATTACTATGAAAGTGCTGAAGAACTGGGTAGTGATTCATCTAGTCCAAACATTATAGAATAACATACAATCAAAGACAATACTTTATTCTGAGATAATGAAATGTGTTTAATCATACATTCAGTCTTTTACCATAAAATCTTTGCAGGAAATCCTAACCCTAAATCCATCAAAGGGGGATATGGTGTAGGTTTAGGTTTACAGGAGAAGGGCCAGTCAGAGGCACACAAGCATGAATTAGACTTAATTTTGCACGCTCATTAAATGGATTTCTTTTACTTATCATACTGATTGATAATATTTATCTAGTACATATAACACACACGCATATATATATATATATATATACACACACCCACACACACACACATATATGTGCTGTCAAACGATTAATTTTTTTAAGCAGATTAATCACAGGGTTCCTGTGGATAAATTTCGATTAATCACGATTAAATATTCATTTTTAATCTATATTAATTGCATTTCATTTTGTATGAGGTAACAGACTCAAGAAAGAAGGGAATATATATGCACTTAACGTGTTATTAAACACCTTCAACATTTTCAACAAAACAACTTAAAAAAAAACAGCTTGAAACAACTGTTCCATCTTGTTTTTGTTTTTGTTTTTTTGTCCTCACATTTCCATCCAGAGGGCCAACGCGCTGTTTAGTGTCTTCCATCTTTATGGGTTGGTTCTGCTGCCTGTCACTATTGGATTAACTGCCCATTTGTTCATGCGCGACGGTAACTCTACTTGGACAAACTGACCCACATGCAGTGCCAGAGACGTTTGGAGTCATTCTGCGCTGCAGATGGGTTAATGGAGTTGAAAAATTTGATTAGATTAATCATGATGATGGATTAATCTATGTTAACGCGTCAATCTTGACACCCCTAATATATATATATATATATATATATATGTGTATAGACTCGAGTTTAAACAGAGTTTAAACATGGCTCAATTGTAACCCTAACCCTAAAATGGGTCACCAGTGACCTGGTAGTCTTGGAGGATCAAGGATAAATAACTGAGCCTCTAATACAGTGTAAGTACTTTGGAGTGCAGTAGTCATCCTGATCACACACCTCTGGCCATAATAGGTTTATCTGAAATTATAACTTTGTTAATGATGTTCTCATAAAATGTTAAATGACAGTTTTAACAGAGAACCACTCAACCAGAAAAACAATCATGCTTGGCTTTGTTTTGCTAATTCTCTCTAACAAATGTTGTCCCCATTCTTTCCCGCTACCTCATCCCCCAGCCCATTCACCCCCCACCCCCCCCCATCTATTACCACCACTCCCCCTTAAAGAAGCCACGCTGTGATGTTACGCAGTGTGCATGTTTGACCTGATATTCCACTGGCTGAGTCCCTGTCAGGGTCAGGGCCCGTGTTGGGGGCACCAGTAGTCAAATAGTGTTTGGTTGGGTATCATTGGGCTCCTCTGGCCCTTTGCTGCTCTCAATCATTCCCCCAGTGGAGGGGTCAGCCTCTGATTCCACCCTGCACCATATCTGACTCAGTGGGGCTCCAGACTCATCTGGTCGCCACCCCAATCTCTCCCCTCTGGTGTGCGAATTTTCTGATTTACGCTTGCAAATTGTACATCTTTTAGTGCTGTCAAAGCAGGAACGCAATCTCTTTTGGGAATATATTTCCTCCACAGCTGAGCCTGCGTGTTCAGTGACTGAGCTCTGTATCCCCAGGTAGTTCAGCCTTTTTTTTCCCTCAAAGAGGCTAAGAGAAACAGAGATAAGAGGAGTCTTATAGTATGTATGAATTCATGTATGAGGATGCTGTTGGGAAAACTCGATAGAAACCAAATGTGTTTCCCTCTCATTCAACATGTGGTGGTCTGTAGAGTCACATTTACATTTCGGTGAATCTCTGGCCCCATATTTTCTGTCCTTTGCATCCCTGTGATGTTCCGTGACAATTAACATCCCAACTCTTTCTTGAGGTTTGTTGAAAGCTTGGGGGCTAATTCAAGGGTCAAGCAAGACTTGCAAGCTGTCAATCTTTTATTGTAAGTTGAGTTCCCCTCCCCCCACTCAGTTTCTTTATTCTGTGCCCCCACCTCACCCTATTCTTCCAGACCTCGTTTTATAGAACAGCCCGACTCTTCCTCTGTTCTCCCGTGGCCCTCTAACAGCTACAGAGGGACAACTAGAAGCTTTGTCTTTGGAGCCTGTTATTCTCTCACATCTGCCTCTTGTTTCCAGACCCCCGCTACATTCAGATTTCAAACTGTCCTATTCAGTCCCCCCCCCCCCCCCCCCCCTAATAACCCCTTTCCTCCCAGTTTCAACTGTTTTCTTAAATACCCTTCGACTAAGATGTGTTCTCGGAGCAGTTGTTTTTCCTTTTTTGCACTGAAACAATATGTTTGTCTGGATTCTTTGCACTTTTTGTCACTCAGTTGTCAATTATAAAGCATTCTGTTGAATTGCGAATATATCAAGAACACATATGTTTAAAGCCTCTAGGCCCGTGCCCCTGTGGCTTCTCCATTTCTCAGAGTACTTAAACATCTGTCTGCAGTGACTTCATATTTAGCCAAAAACAGTGTGATGCCTGTTAGGATTTTAGCAATCTGTGCTTAACAATCACAAAACATTGCCCTGATCGTGCGTCTCGTAAATTTGATGAAGCCATGTTGACGATGATGCGCTTTATTATCTGTCCACCCCACCTCATTAAATATCGAAAAACATACCCAGAAAAACACATTATTTCATCACAAAATAAAATAAAATTAAAAAAAAAAAACTGCTCTGAGATAACATCCTAGTTGAGGGCTATTTTACAAAACAGTCGAGGTATGATCACCGGCAGTCTGTGTTCTAAGGCGAGGCAAAGACAGAACAGAGACCTCCAGCTGAGAGGGGAGACCCCAGCACATCTAATGAGGAGAACGGCAGTCAGCCAGTTCCCCTACAGTCTGCGCTTTTGGTGCCTCAGCATGTTAAACACTCACAGCATGATACAAAATATATTAAAGTATAGGACTGTTATAATCGATTTACGGAACACCCATCCCCATGTACTGGGATCTACATCCTGCACTTTTTTTCATGGCGGGGGGTCGTGACTGCCTCGGAGGCAACATTCTTTAAATCTTGTCTTTGTCTTCACATTCTGACACAGGAGGTCTGTTAAGCATGCTGCCTCTTTTTTTTTTTTTTTTTACACTTAGCAATGATGACAGGGAAGGAAGAATAATCATATTGATTCAACGCTGCTATCTCAGGCTGAGACTTACAATAGTTTGTTTACATATGTAAACACAAAGCCACCAAAGAGAAATGAGAATATATTGAAAAGCAGGCGTCAGACCTCTCTCTGCAATAATAAATGTTCAAAATGAAGTTGAAACACAAATATTGCATAGAGATAATTGTTTAGAGTTAAAGACGACATTGTGATTCCACTTAAAGTCTTTCCCAAATAGATTTTTATCATTGTTGCATCTGTCTTGTAAACATCTGAACTGGATTATCTTACTTGCATCAAGGTCGTAAACCGAGCAGCGCACTTGGCGTGTATGCACATAGTACTATTTGATTCCGTGCACGTACTGCAGAGGTCACGGAGTGAACCAGATGTAAAGTGGGACTACATCTGATAAAAGAATGACAAGGCTTGGGATTGTCAGAAAATAAATCCACTTCTTTTGAGTGACAGTGAAATGAATTTAATGTTACAACTAATATCTCCAACAGTAGAGGCGGTGTGAACCTGTGCTCTCTGCAATGTAATGTTGGCACTAAGTATTACAAAATAAAATCTTCTTGCGTTAACTCCTTCAAAAAATCCAAGGAAAAAACTACTGATCATTTTGTTTACTGTGAAAAATGCTAATGTCTTACTTAAACTGAAGATTTCACAATTAACTGGGATCATCCTCAACACTTGTCATTCTCTTGTTCACACAGCAGTCCTTAGTGCACAATTCACATTTGCTGCACAGATATAATTTTTTTCCCCTTGGACGACTCATATTAGTTTTTCAAATAGAGGAAACATAAAATTGGAATTATTAGAAGTTATCAGATCATCCCTTTTAGTACAAGTATTAATACACACAGTGAAAATACTCCACTAGGTTGTGCAATTACACCCTTACTTTTAGGAAAAAAACATGAAAATAATCATCCAGTAGTCATTGTGCTGTGTCCTACTCTTATACGATGTTTCTGTTTCGTGCTAATGCAGGCATGAAGTGGTCCAGATCTAAACCGGAAAGACCTAATTCCATGTAATTTTTGCTGTTCACACTGTCTTGACAAAAAAAAAAGATACGAGTCACATATTTATGAAAAAGTCTAATTTCATTTTTGTCTGCAGTGTTAATGTGGCCTGAACACATGAACACATGAGCACATGAACACATGAACACATGAACACATGAACACATGAACAGAAATCATAATCTGATCTTGCTGATTCCTCCTGTACCACACCCATATGTGGTCTTTATCTGGCAATGTGAGCTCAGTCTGAACAGTCAGATTACAATTCATGTGACTGGAGTGAGTCACTCAGATACTATGAGGTCCTTTAAGTGAGTGTGACCTTAAACAGCTTCAGCACTGAAATGCACCTCAACCCTGTAAAGCCTAAACCATTAAATCATCGATAGAAAATTCCAGTTCTTTGAAACTGGAGCCTTTATTGGTCCTTCTGAACAACCCAAAACAATTTTTTTCAAATATCAATTTCCCTGTATGAATTTGAATTTTGTATCACATTTGATCCATCAGGTCTCAAAGCTCAAATATTATTATTTCTGAACAAACAAAAACATAATATAACACAAACATGTCTAACAAATTGGTAATTCATTTTCTAAATTGTTAAAGTTTTTCCTCCTTCCTCATTAATGACAGTCTTGTAGTGTCACTGGAAAGGCCTCTGGTGAACGAATTCCTTCCCCTGGGTGGATTATCTATTTATTGCATGTATCTAATTGTATACATCAGGTTTTTCAAGAAAACAAAATCACACTGATCATGTAGAGGGCTTCAAAACTCATGTATCAAATATGATACGTTTGGCCTTATAGGGTTAAACATGAATGCAGTGGTAAAATAAATCCAAAACAAATATAAATATATATATAAAACATTATATAGAATAGTAAAAACACTAACAGGGACTTTGGCTTGTAGAGGAGTATTTTTCCATTATACTATTTGTGTTTTGAAAGAAACAGTTTGAACTCTTCACCCGCATTAAAACAAATAATCTGAACAGCCAAAAAAAAAAAAAAAAAAAAAAAAAAAGTCAGATTTGAGCACTAAGGCTGACAGCGTGAATGTAGCCTTAAATCTCATCTTGAGTAAATTTGTGTTATCTGAGTGTTGCCTTCTCTTTCTTAGCGGACAAAACAGCTTAGACTGTGTGCACGCAGATCCCCAAGCCTATGTGCTCACTATACAGCCTTACAGAGGAGACAATCTGCTTAACGTCTCATTGTACTGAATAGACCTGGATCAAAGGCTGATTATACACTAGCCTGATAAATGTAATTAGTGCCACATGCACCAGTCAGTAGAAACACACAAGGAAAGAGAAAAACACAAAAAAGCTCAGTGATTTAGAAGAATCCAGTCTGTTTTTGTGTCATGATCAACTTTCATTTCTTGAATCTCACAAGTGCATATTATTCCATTGAAAGTGAATACACTCCGGCTGCATGCGCCGTGCTCCTGTTAACCTCTTTTAAATGGCTCTAAAATTAGAGGTCTCAGGTGAGGCATAATGTCATACTAGATGAGCTGATTATGGCAGGCTTAATTATAACTTTGTTGGCTAATGTGTGCACTCCGCATGTTTTCTCGGTGATGAATTATTACACTGTCTGAGAACTCAGACAAAATAGATCAAAGACTCCTCAGGTCGTGCATATCCTCCAGTGTGGAGGAGCCAGCCAAAGCTGATTTGTGCAGCTCTGACTGTACAGAGAAACTGAATTCCTCGCTGCCTTTTCAGCCGTGTGCTCTTGGTAGCTGCTAGTATTATGTGCAACATCCCTTCCCTTGAATCTTAACAAACAATCTCAGACTGTAGACACACAAAAAATGGAATGTTGTTTTTCAATCTACTAAAAAAGAAGAAAAGAAAAAAACAGTTTTTAATGGGGTCCTATGTGCCTGGTTGCCGGAGTGATGCCATATCCCATGGTGAATGTGCTAATGGTTCATGGGAGTGAGAGGACTGAGCTTAGCCCAGCAGTGTAAACACACAGACAAAAGGGAGCCGTTAGTAGTGTGAAACGCATGCCTGGGCGCGCAGGTAGGCATTAGGTTTCACCCCACACACCTCCAGGACTGTATCCATGACCGGGAGGAGGCCATTTAGTTTTGTAGCGAAAAGAGAGCAAAAACAAACACTCAAACAAACTTGTACTAGAGGAACAGGTACGGATGAATGAGGGATGAGGGGGAATCTTAGTTTAGAGGAAGGTAAAAGATAGTGTGTGTGTGTGTGTGTGTTGGTGGGAGTGTGGTGGCAGGGAAAGGGGCCGGGTTGTGTTCAGTCAACAGAGACAAGTGACCATTGGGTAGTGTTTCTGTCTTTGTTTGGATTGGGCACAGGGCTGGAAAGAGCCACAAAAATCACTTAATAGTGGCTTTTTCACTGGACATCTGCGCAAACATTTACTGATATTTACTAAATGTCGAAAAAAAAACAGAAGTGCATAATGTCAGTTTTTCCATTAAATCACAAATGCGATGATTTGTTTATTTGTTATCGCAAGATGTCACGAGAAGTCATTCCATAAACATGGCGACGAATGTAAATACCTGTTAATTTACAGATATATTCATTCTAGGTCCTGGAAAATGCTCACATTTCTCTGTTGTTTTGAATCTAGAATGCTCGTTACCCCTCTATTTCGTACTAAATTCTAAACTGATTGGGTTTCCTGGTGTGTCCACACATACAGCGCCATGTTTGTTTTAAACTCTTCATATTCTGTTGTAACATCCATCAACATCTGTTTTTTTTGTTCACGTGAGTAGTTGCACAAAAGTTGCACTAGTTGCACAAAAAGTTCTTTCCTTTGCAGTTTTGCGAGATATACCAATTTCACTACGCCTGAAAAACTACTTCTTATAAGTGCAAAAACTTTTCATCGAAAAACAGGAGTTTTGGCAAAATTGTCATTTTTCCATTAGGCAAATTTTTATGCGCAAGTTATATTTGCATAATTTGAGGGTCAATGGAAAAGCAACTACAGATTCCTCAGTTTCTGTTCTGTACATAATTTGTCCACGAACACTTTATAAATTAATACATCAGTTAACAGTTCATATGCATTACCTGACAGCTGATTCATACATTAATAAACATTGGTAACTGTTAACAAATGTCTCTTTTTAACATTAACTGTGGGTTGACATGTTAACTATTTATTACAAATGGCAGATAAAAAGAAATAAATCTTTTAGTTAGTGCTGCAACAACGAATCCATTAAATCGATTCTTAAAAGATTTAGCAGTCAATTTGTTGGGTCTTAAGCACGTTAGTACTGAGGCATGCTTTGGATGCCGGGCCAGATTTTTAAAGCTAGGTTTAGATTATGTTAACGGTGGCCACGACAGCCCTGTTTGGTGGAAAGGCAGTACGCTGTTTATGTAACAAAACTTGAATATGGAGGAAAAAAATGGCCAGAATCCCACAGTGTACTACGTATGGGGCTGCTGTGGCCATCGGGAACAGAATGTAAACATTAGCTTAAGATAGGGCTGCTCGATTATAGGAAAAAAAAATAATCACGATTATTTTAGCAATAATTGAAATCACGATTATTAAAAACGATTATTTGTTAACCTTAAAGTTATTTATTTTTTCCTTGCAAAACAATGTAAAATATACTCTTTAAACATAAATAAAGCTTTTAACCACTAAAACAAAGTATGTTCACTTTTGTACGAAACAAAAAAATCTTTGAATGCAAATAAGTGTACTGTAAATTCAAGTATGTTTCCTTTTGTAAACAAATAGTGCACTGGAATTAAACTGCTATAGACTTGCCATAGAACTGTAGCAATAAAAAAATAAAAAAAACTCACGTAAAGTGCAAATTATAAATTCAAGTATGTTCAATGTAGTTTGAAACAGTAAATTCAGTGGCGTGCTGTGAGGTTTCAGTTCAGGCCTTCTGTATACATCAGCCATCTAGAATACGTACGTTAGGGTTATACGGGTTAGGTTAGGTTAGGTTAATACGGGAGTTGCAGCGTAAAGAGATTCGGAGACTGAAGACTGCATTGCGGGCGAAGTTGTAAACGGAGTTGTTTTTATGCGTTTTAGTTTTTCATAAGATTACGATAAAGGTGGCGGTGGTTAAACTTTAGATGGTTAAAAAGGTTTGTTGTGTTAGCGGTAGGTGCGGACACAACTACGAAACACTTTTTGCACGTGATGTGTTTTTGCTCTTCGTCTTCTTCATCAAACCCAAAGTGATTCCATACAATTGAATTGGACTTGCCTTTTTTGTTTACCAAGCACTTCTGCTGTGATTCTCTTGCCGTTTTTCCAGACCGCTAGGTCCAACTTTCCTCTTGGGGTGGACCTGCCGGCTAGCAGGCAGCAGAAGCTTAGAGGGGGGCGGGGCAGAGCAGCTCATGGTAGCTTGCGTGCGCGTGAATTAAAACAACTCAAAATTAATAATCGTTTTTTCTCGATTACATAATTTTTGTAATCGTTGCATGTAATAATCGAAATCGTAATCGAATTTCGATTAATTGCACAGCCCTAGCTTAAGATAGCCTACATGTCTTGATTACTTTAGCCCACTAGCTAGTTAGACACTATCGTCATCATTATAATGTTTTCATCCATCTCCGTTTATCAGACCACCAGACTAATATTACCTATCATTGACTGGAACTAATACATACTACGCTAGTTTGATAGCCTATAACCGGAGCTGGTTGAAGACTAGGTAGCGGGCTAGTACTCGCTAACTAAACCCGAAGCCACTGTGTGGATGTAATCATTCTTGACTTGTCTGCAGCCTGTATTACTTTGGGTTAGATACTTATCTTTGAGAATTGAGTCTTTTGTTTTTATCCAATGAATCGATTAGTTGTTAAAGTAATCTACGGATTAATCGATTATTAAAATTATTGTTCGTAGCAGCCTTACTTCTAAGTATGGGCAATATATCAAAGTGAATGAATTAAGAGATTTTGCTTTTTGTAAATTGTGAAAAATACTCAAATTGCCTGGAGACCAGTCTTGCTCAACAAAACTTTTATAATGCAACCTGTATGTTTTTTGTAATATTTAACTGTGATTGATTGTGATTGATTAAAATTGTAACTCATCCATAACATTGAAAAAAAAAATTTAAAAAATCTAGATTTCACTTTTTGACCATGTTGCCCAGCAGATACTTTAATACATAACAGTGTTGAATAATCTCTAGTTAATCACAGTTAACCATTTATTAATTTTTTTTATGTCAGTCATGTCATATAATATTAGGTAAAGTATAAATAAATATGAATTAACATAATTAATATATAACTATAGTTGACTGTAGGCAATTGTTAATTAATTGTTAGTTAATTCTTATTGCTGCTGTTGAAGTCTTGCCTTTTTCTCTTCCTTTGCTTAAAACAGAGATAGTTTTACAAATGATTTTTTTTCTGTTGCCAACACATTCATGATTTAATTGGCAGTGCAGACTTTTTAAGGACATCTTAATGATAAAACAAGACTTCCATGACTTGACCTCCATTATAAAATAGACTTTTTTCCATTGATTACTGAGATGACAGCTGAGCTAATGCAAACCCATATTCCTTCAGCAGGATGGAAAGCTTTTTGGCTAATGTTCACAACGCTATTACCATGGCTAATTTTAGCATTGAACGTTACTGTCAAACGTTAAATGAACATTTCCGCCGTGTGGTTGTAGACTTTTCATGTTGAGTCAGTCTGCAGTTAGAGTTCCTGAATGTAGAAATTCACGTATTCTGCAGCAGAATATGATATCTAGAAGTAGGAAGTTTCGGTGCATGGTAGGGTACACCTCTTGATAGTTTTTTTTTTCCCGCTATGGGAAAGTTAAGCCCTCACGTGTAATTGAATAGAAACTTTGGCTTTGTTCACACAGCAGGTGTTAATGCACAATTTGAATTTTTTTGGTGAAATTAGATTTTTTTGGTGTTTTTTCGCTCGTTCATATTACACATTGAATGCAACTTCTATTAATTTTGAGTATGAACTGAATGCGACCCTAAAGTGATCCACATGCGCAAAAGAGGTCCTGATGTAATACGTGACCACACAGGCGTAAAGGTCGGATAAATGCGATCTGGAAGTTCAGACTGAAGTCGCATTGCAAAATATCAGATACGTAACTAGGAGTGTAAGAAAATATCACTTCTGCAATATATTATAATATTTAATTTCATGATACTGTATCAATCATACTTTTCCCCTATTCTTATTCTTTTTTAGTGTGTTGTGTTTTTAGGGAGATGAACAGAATAAGAATTTCATTGCATAGTATAACTACCTGTTTTTGCTGTGCATATGACAAAAAAAACTATTGAATCTCTTGAATCAATATTAAAATGTACTGCATCGATATTTTTAGGTATTTATTCACCTGGAGATATGGCGGAGGTTCATGTTTTTGTTTTTTATTATTTTTTGGGGAATCCTGCAAACTGTTTTATTACTAAATTCACATGGGTATTTTGCTCTGTTGTTTATACTAAAAAAGTAGTATTGTGATACTGCAGGTCATGCATGTAGTTTTTTTTAAAAAACTGATAACACTGTTTTGTTAAATAATGGTTATTTCAATCATCCTAAAAGCACTTTTTGCTGTCTGACAAAGGCAGATGTTAGTTCCTTAGTCGGGATCGCACAAAAATAATGTTATGATGTTGGATGATTCAGGGAGTGTCCACTACGCATTCTTTACACAACTAATAAAATATGAACATTTGAGCAGGACCTTAAACTGTAATGTCTGTAAAACATAATTTTATTTATTTATTTATTTATTTGTGTGTGTGTGTTTTGCACTTGTAATTTTATTTTTATTTATAAGTAAAAAAAAATAGTAGCTTTTACAGAGGAAAGTTTTGTGATATATTATTAAATCCTGTTCTGATCAAATAAAAAATTGTTTAGTGTTTGTGAATATTTCTGGTATAATTCAGTCCTAGTATTGTGATCTGTATCGTATCACCAGATTCTTACCAATACACACTCCTATACGTATCAGCTTTAGGACCACGTGTGAAAGTGGCCTGGGTCGGTCTTTAACAGATCGGACACAGGTCACCTATGGGCAAAAAAAAAAAAAAAAAAAAAATCAGATTTGGGCCACATTTGCCTGCAGTCTGAACGAAGCCTTATTTAGAAATGCTCAAAAGGCAGCGCTCTTTACCGGGGGTACAGAAACACAACATGACACAGATCTGATAAGGTTAGCATCACTTAGTTCTGGGTCATGGGAGCTGGACAGGGCGGCTTTATCTGTTTGATGACATTGCCGGACCCCCCCCCACCCCTCCACACACACACACACCTCCTAGCCTCACCCCCCCCTTTCCCTAACAGTGAAGTGGTAAGCATTCAGATGCCATTAAGGGATTTCCCCTTCTCAGGATTATTGACCTTCTAGATTTATTTCAGTGGCTTGCATGGGTTTGTACCATTTCTGCAGTGGAATGTAGATGCAGCATGGAGTGCCTTGTGATAAGAGTGTGACAGGGTGAATTCCTCTGTGAAATCACACAGCAACAGAGCTTTGCATGAGAAATAAATGGTGCCTTTTTTTTTTCTTGGTCTGCTTGCTCCACAGGTGAGGGGATCAATGATGAGCATCGCTGACACCAGTGGGCTTGGACTTTTCTAATCTGAACCTTTTTAGTTCCAACACAAAACGTTACCACAGACCATCAGCACCAGACGCCATGGCATGTTCCCTGTGGAAACTACCCACCTTCTGCTGGTTTCTCATCACATTAGCCCAAGTGCACTCCACAGAGGGTAAGTACATACTCTGTAAAAAAGGATTTCGGGGGTTGGTAAATACAAACTATGGACATCAGTTACATTTTAATCAACAGTAATAATTGCCAGTAAAATCTACTATGACTGGTTCAATTCTACATACACTACCTATTTGTTTAGAGTAATAATTGCTACTTAAAATAATATAATAAAATCTACCCCATAATATTGTGACGTGTTGGAGGAGCAGCTGGGGGGAGTTTCCCAGCATGCATTCGGACAAACCAGTTGGGACAGTTTTTGTGTGTTTTACAGTGTTCTGAGTTGATAAGAAGTGTTATTCTTTTTATATAGCAGAGTTATGGTGTGTTTGACACTTTTTGTTAGGTTTTTTTTTTGTTGAATGAATATTTCTATTGAGTTGCATATTCTTGCACCATGAGCTAAGTTGTTCCTTTGTTTCATGACGCTCTGTAATGGCATTTTAAACAGGGGTGGTAAAAATATAGTTAAAGAGTGAAGTGATCATTTTTGATTCTTTACATATTTGCAAGGGTTTGAGGTTTAATGATGAATACTTTGTGTTTGTCAGTCTTTTAACCCTCAGGGGTCTGAGCCTATTATGGCCGCTTTTGAGTACTTTTGATTTTGTAAAATTAGCCTTCTCTTAATAAGTAATGGTTCATTAATTCATTAACACTGATAATTTATTAATAATAATTAAATAGATGAACATCTTTCTATTAATAATTAAGAGTTTATATTACTCACTTTTTATGAGGAATTTGTTGTGTAATTGGTGGAGTTTACCTAATTTCTTTTAGTGTGTTATAGCTGTTAAATTTACTTACATTTTATTCCAAATATGAGGTAAAATCTGCTTAACCAAAATGAATGCAAATTGTTAACTCACTTTTATTGAGTAGATTCTAAAGGTTTGTTTTTACAGTGTATAAAGCTGCTGTCTTTTTTTTATGTAAAAAAGACAAATAAACCCAAAACGCTAAATAGTTTCTTTTTTTCCATTCTAAACCGGCATTACCTGAAGCTCAGTGGCAGCCACTGCCAGGTTTTTTTGTTTTTTTTTTTCTGTTGTCTTATGTAGAAATATAGCATGAGCAGTGAAATTGTGTCTTAAGCCAAAGCTGCTCCACTGAGTGCAAGCAGTGATTGTGTAAGTAATGCAGCTCTGAGGACAGTGGGCACAGGCGGATGGGGGATAATCTTGAGTGGTTTCATTAGTTGGTAAATTGTGATTTGTCTGAGATTTTCTGCTTGAAAGCGTCGGTTGTTCCCAGTGGCATCAGAGCTGGATCCATTTGTAAATTCCTCTCTTAAATGTTCTGTCTCATGTCAGGCGCACATGGATTTCACACCTCGAAAAATATAAAGCTTGAATGTGTTTTAATCATAGTGCATTTAGCTTTGATTAAATCACTAGCAGCTGTATCGTAATTAGCAGATTAATGCATCCTAACTATATCTCATAAACTGTATCCTATGCACATTACTGTTTAATGAGGAGAATACTGGAGATGCTTGATGATAGCATTTGGAATAAACCGATGTTGGCGTCAGTACAACACATGAGAGGAGCCATTGCATCTCCAGTTGAAGGTTTATCCAACTATACCTACCTCTGGTACTGGTTTTTCTTTTCTTTTCTTTTCTTTTTTTTTTTTAAGGAACTCTATAATGTAGGATTATTGATTCAACTTTTGAAGGTAATGATTCCTCAAGATGCTTCATTTACACTGTAGTGAGACACGCTGGCACGGTATACGATACCATATGTAGCTCCCATGTGTCATCTGGCTGGGACTTAAACTTTAATAGAAGAAATATGAAATCTGAGTCGTGTAATATTCAGTGGATTTAAGAAACAAGAGTCACAGAAGTCAATTCCAAAACACACACACACACACTTTTCTGTTTTCTATTTCAGCACTGTTCCATATGTTGTAGATGAACTGTCACAGAAGAACATTTTGCAAACATGACAAACTAGCTCAAAATATTGAAAAAAAAGGTCGATGTAGAGTTGCAAGCATTGGATTCATTGATTAATTATCAGTTATTGAGGTAATCAACAACTATTGTGATAATCTATTAATTAATATTATTTTTTAATCATTTTGTGAAGAAAAAAGTTCAGATTTATATATTTTTTTTAGATTTCTTTACTGTGGCAGTAAACTGAATATGTTTGGGTTCTGGATAAAAATGTGAGGGATGTCATCTTGGACTTTGGGAAACACTCTGAGACTTTTAATTTGTTTAACCATTTTCCCACTCTTCATAGACAAAATAAAGTATTGATTAACGGAGAAAATAAACAAAAATAATAGTTCTTTCTTTATTGATAAATTACTTTGGATGTTCAGTGATTCACATTAGTTTAGGTAAGTATTTATTGCTTTCGTTATATGGTTCCTAATGCAGTGAAAGATAGCACTGGTCTACAAGGAAAATATTTCCAGAGTAAAAGTTGTGAAACTTTATTAAGTCTGAGTCACCAGTGAAGAAAAAATAAGCCAAAATTACTGGAAGCTGTCAAAATATTCCTGTGCATAAGACAGATATGTGTATATTAGCCTATAGCTGTGCAAAAATACATATAGTTGTGCAAAAAAAAAATATTTGTAAACTCTTGAATGAGTTCAATCGTACATAAAATGCATTATGTGTATTTTATCAGAACAGGAATGAAAAAGACTAAAGACCAAAAGGATTCACACTGAAAAGACAATAATCACATACCTTATGTATGTATGTATGTGTGTATATTAGGATTAGACACCACTTTGTAGATATTTATAGTGTATGTATATATTATATACACGGATACTCAAAGGTGATGTATGTGGGATAAAAAGCCACTATATCGATATGAAGACCCCTTCTGGTTACGGGTGGGTGGGGGGAGGGTGGGTAATTTACCAATGCTCTAATGTTAGTATTTGATGGGTGATGATGTGATGTTTGGAAAAAAGACATTAAAAAATCTCTTAAAAAAAAAAAAAAAAGAATGGGAATGAAAAAGTTTTGACATCAAGAATTACAAACACAAAATGCAACTTTTTCGATTGTTCTTTCTCCATCACAAATACGAATTCACCAACTTGACTCTACTGTCAAAAGTCCTTCCCCTCTTCACAGACATTATTTCTGGAGCAGAGGATCCATGGATTCACAGACTGACCATGAGCTCAGGTTCCAGATCAGGTCCAGATCAGGTCCAGATCAGGCAGGATCACTGTGGAAGATGGACGACCAAGTCAGAGAACGAAACCAGGTCCAATCCAACCATTAGTCCATTGTTGTGACCACGGAGAAGGAACCTGAACTCACGGTCAGTCTGTGAATCCATGGATCCTCTGCTTCAGAAATAATGTCTGTGAAGTGGGGACGGATTTTTGACAGTAGAGTCACGTTGGTGAATTCGTATTCATGATGGAGAAAGGACACTCGTACAGTTCTATTTAGTTTTCTAATTCTTGTCAAAATTTATTCGTTCACATTCTGATAAAATACACACAATACATTTTATGTATGACTGAACTCATTCAAGAGTTTACACATTTATTTTTTGGATAACTATAGACTAATAAGCACACATTTCTACCTTTACCTTTACCTTACCCCAGACAGTATTGTGTCAAAATGTGAAATTCTGATAATGGGTGAAAACACAGTGATGGTGCCCTGGGTGTCAGAACTTTTTTTTTTTTTCATTAAAATTTAAAATTCTTATATCATTGCAGAAAACAACTTGAATTTTCAGATAGTGTAAGTTTCATTAATACACATCCAGTACTTTTTCTGTGAGACACTGGGAAACATAAGGGGATAAAAATTGCCTCTCTGACGACGGGACACGTGGTCATACTGGCCTAGGTCAGAAATTAGGTTATTTTTTCATGTTGTTATTATTCAAATATGTTAAACTAATAAAAAGTAATAGTTTAACATAGAAAACTGCCACCTAACACTAATATTGTGGAACATTTTTTTAGTACTGGGAGTGGTGTGTCCTGTCAGAGATATTTGAATTTTAAAAGTTTTCATATTTTCCACAACTGTTAAGTTCTATCAATAAAATTTGTAATCCTCTTTTTACTAATGATATGTAATAATTAAAAGTACAAGTTACAAAATTAAAGTCATTTACAGGGAAACTATTGCCACATTTCTATTATTATCTCTGACGGGACATTTTCTGACAAATCTGAATGACTAGGTTTTCTTCTTCAATTAAGTTACTTTTAAGTGTTCTGATATGTTAAGGGAGTAGGTTTTGTCTCAGATCTACTTCAAAACAGCGTCTGCACATTACAATACATTCACTTCTCAAGTTCTATCAAGTGGAAGATATATAAATCTATTGTATAGATGTACATAAACCAATATATGTGTAATAACACTTTATCATATACGTTAAAAACATCAGATATGCAGCACTTTTTTGATTTGTCCTCCAGTTCATCTTAGTAAGGTATATAAGGTTTAGCACATTTAATCTCTGAGGCAGATTAAAAAAATGTAGACCAGTGTAGTTAACCCATAAGACCCAAACGTCCACCGTCGACTGAATGATCTAAACTGTTGATCCATTAATCCTATCAATCCATGTCAATAACTGGTGTAAAATACAGTCCTTCATCTTATTATGGTCATCAGATATGACCCATTTGGAGGCTCCGTAGTTACCATGGAAACGCCGTCATCTTCTACAACATTGATTCACCAGTAAAACCCATGGAGTTGGATCAATGCCAGTGGATGGACACACTGGGTTTATGTACAGTTAATGAAATATTTCCCTTAAAAAGTCACTATTTCTTCATTTTTGTCTGTTTTGATATAATAACCTTTGAATTTACTGTGAGGTTTTATGAACATCTTCACGATCAGTCAGTTAAACATAGGAAAATACATGATTTCCATTGGAAAAAATGCTAAATTCAGAGGTTAATATTATAATAAATGGTGATACATAAACTTCCACAAAAGTCACACTGGATCCTTATGGATTAATTTCCAACATGTAGAAGAAATGGTGATGATGATATCGCCTGATTAATGAGATATCGGCTTTTTGTTGTTCCAAATGACCATTATTGTATTGTTCTTTAACAATCAATTACTGGCTGACCTCTATGTTCTAGTACTCTAAGAAAAAATATCATAGGGCCAAAGTTGGTATGGATAAACCTAGAATGAGACAGACAACTTCAGTTTCACCAGTAGTCGATGAGGGATCTTGTCATTAATCCATCTCCTGCTGAGTGTTCCGGTTTCTCGGCCAATGTTGTTTGATGATGTGGATGAACCTCCTCACATGGGGCGACCTGTTCTCAAACTCCTCGTGGACATTTGGATCAAAACAAACAAAAGCTCACCATCAAGCCAAGACAGCAAAGCGTTACCAGTGAATGCATAACATAGACAAAATACATCCTCTAACTCCAGAGGAAGAATGGTCCGCTGTAAGCTTTGAAGGACACACCCATTTCTGAAGACATTTAAGGGATTTGTCATTCAGGTTTTTGTCATGTTGGTAAGCCCCCCCCCACCAACCCACCCAATCCCCCCTCACCTCTTTCCCATTTCCCATCTGAGCAGCGGAGATCAGCCCAGAAACAGTTCATTACAAACAATATCCCCAAGTAAACATGCTTCATTAAACTGCGTCTACGCCTAATATCTTTTTAATGCATTTTTATAATTGAATTAAATGGGTTAGTGGAATGCTGTAAATAGTTTAAAGTTAGTTTTTTTTTTTTCTTTTTTTCTTCTTTTGCTTTTTGAACCAACAGCCACACAGCTAAGATTTATTGATAGTTTGTGTGATATCCTATAGCAGGGGTCTCAAACATGCGGCCCAGGGTCCATATGTGGCCCACCAAAGGTTCCAATACAGCCCGGGGGATGAATTTGCAAAGTGCAAAAAAATTCCATAGTCAAGGCTGTCAAATTCATTTTAGTTCCGGTTCCACATACAGTCCAATATGATCTACAGTAAAATAATAGTATAAAACCTACAAAAAAAAATGACTCCATATTTTCTTCTCGGTTTGATGTGAAAAAAATATTACACTATGCCTATAAATAATGACGACTTCAAATTTTTCTTTGTTTTAGTGCAAAAAATAACATTAAATTATGAAAATATTTACATTTACAAACTATCCTGTAATAATAAAATGTGAATAACCTGAACAAATATGAAGAACCTGAAATGTCTAAAGGAAATTAAGCACAATTTTAACTATTTTCTGTCTGTTACTCAGTGTTTAGTGTCTTTGTGGCAGATACTCCAGGGCAAAAATAGGGCTGACAAACCACTCCAGAACCCACAAAAACTGAAGTCAAAGTCATCATTGAGACTGATGGATGAACAACAGTGTCTTTGTAGATCCGATCCATAATGCACATGTATACATGATAAGTTGAGGCATAATATTGTAAAAATTGCGCTTATTTTTCTTAAGAAATTTCTGTTTTTTCAGGTTATTCACATCTTTTTTGTTTGGATAGTCTATAAAAGTAAGTATTTTCATAATTTAATGGGGTGTTTTTTGCACTAAAACAAAGACAAAAATTTGGAGTTGTCATTATTTATAGGTTATTATGCAATTATTTTACTGGTCCGGCCCACTTGAGATCAAATTGGGCTGAATGTGGCCCCTGAAAGAAAATGACTTTGAGACCCCTGTCCTATAGTAACATACGTGTCATAGTCTGTCTTTGATTCCATTGGTTGGACTCATCTTAACTCTCATCTTAACCATGAAAAACGTCTTACATGCATCCATGACCGATATTAGTTCATGAAGCTGATTGGCCTTATTATTATGCAATATGCAACATATAGTCACATGTCATCATGCTATATATATCAGAGGAACCCTGAGGCCTGACCCTTTGCTGTCTAATAATAATAGAAACTAATGAGTTGTGTTTCTGCTACAACATATTACAGTCAATACAGGAAATATCTATCTCTATATAAGTATATGTTCGCTCTAATCTCTGCCACAGAAAAGAATCTACTCTTACTCCTCTTCCAAAACCACAAGCAAACTACAATTTATGACCGATGGTATCCTATTTTGGTTAGTTTGACTGTTTCCATGTGAACAGAGGTCTTACATTAGCATGAGTAGAGCTGCGACTGCCGGTTATTTTCATTGTTGATTGATCAATTAATTGTTTGGTTAAAAATGGTTAAAAAATTATTTAACAATAATTCACATTCAAGAATGTAGACTCAGAAAGACTACATCAGGGGTGTCAAACTCATTGTAGTTCAGGGGCCACATTCTCTCCAGTAAGATCTCAAGTGGGTCGGACCAGTAAAATAATAACAGTGACAAAAGTAAAATTAAATTATGTCAATGTTTACATCTATAAAGTTTCCTTAAAAATCTGAATAACATGGACAACTTGAAATGTCTTAAGAAAAACAGGTGCAATTTTAACAATATTCTGCCTCAGTTTGTCATTTATACATGTGCATTACAACTTACTTTACAATTACAAAACCGCAAAATATTTACTAACAGGCAGAACATTGGTAAAATTGCACTTAAATCTCGTAAGACATTTCAGATTGTTCATATTTATTCAGGTTATTCACATTTTTTGAAAACGGAAAGTTTGAGATTATATTTGTCTGTATGTGGAACCTGAATTAAAATGATTTTGACACCACTGGTTGTTAATATCTTCAGTGTAATTTTTGCATTTCACAAATTTATCCCAAGGGCCGGACTGGACCCTTTGGGGGGCCGGATTTGACTCCCAGGCCACATGTTTGACACCTTTGCGCTACATGAACCAATGAATCGTAATTGCAGATTAAAAACCCGACTGTTCTGATCTGATACAATTAGACTTGCCACATCAGTAGTCATTTTTAAAAAGAGGTTAAAAAGAAACCTTTTTTTGACAGTGTTCCGTTGAGTTGTGTGTGTGTGGTTGTGTGGGTATGTGCAAATCAAAGTGTGTGTATATATGATTGTTTACTTGCACTTGCACTCTCTTTTTTATGATCGTTTTTTATGTTATATATCTGTTCTGAAGCACATTGAGTCTGCCCTGAAAGGTTGAATTGAATTGAATCTGTATTATAAAGATAATGAGTTTGTCCTTGGTCCAGTCATTAAAACTTTAAAAAGTCATGGAATTTTAAAATCCCACTTTCTGGACCTGGAAAAAAATCATGAAAGTAAGTAAAATTAAATTATTGAGTTTTTAGAAAAGTAATTTTGAGATCTGTGAGCTTTTTTGAGGTCAAAATAGGTAGTGGTTTTCAAATATACACAAAAAACTAAATTAAATTCAGACACATATTTGGAATGGTAGGATGAAAATCAAACATATCAGTGAAATGAATTACATTACCTTTGGAACAGAGAAATTCATTAGCTCTAGGGTGGGTTTTCACTCATCCTGTTGGAAGAAGTGGCTGTAAATCCGCAGTTTAAAATTTTCGTTGCAGCAAAGCATGTTTTGGATCTTGGTTATTACAGTACTTAGAAAATGTCTCAATAGCTTAAAGGTGATTTCAGAAATATTTGAGAATAAAATACTTTATTAATCCCAGGATGAGAAATTATTGTTTGAAGAGCAAATGAAAATAATCAACAATGAAACAATCAAATGAAAAAGTTAGATTTTTGTCGTGTTGTATCGTATTATAATGTATTAATTTGACTGCATGGATAAAACTCTGGACTTTAACAGCTCATATGTGTTTCGTCAGGATTTCCGAACACATTCAAAAGTTTCTGCACTTTCAAAATATATTGTATTGTATACATTTTTGTTTTGATACTTCATGTACTTGTCAGCTGTTTTACTGATCCTAAGCTTTTTCCACTGGCAACTGTACCTTAAGTTGACTAGTTAGTAAAACTATACCAAACCACACTTCTAAAAGTGGAGAAACACTATCTAGAGCACAGGTGTCAAACATACGGCCCAGGGGCCAAATCCGGCCCACCAAAGGGTCCAATCTGCCCCGCGGGATGAATTAGTGAAATGCAAAAATTATTCTGAAGGTATTAACAATCAATGGTGTCAAAATCATTTTAATTCAGGTTCCACATACAGACACATACAGTCCAATTAGGTTTCAAATGGGTCAGAACCAGTAAAATATTATCATAACCTATAAATAATGACAACCCCAAATTTTCTGTTTGCTTTTTTGGTATAAAAAAGTAAAATCACATGAAAATGTTTACATTACCAAACTATACTTTTACAAAAAAATGTGACTAACTTGAACAAATATGAACAAACGGAAATGTCTTAAGAAAAGTAAATGCAATTTTACCAATATTCTGCCTGTTACTAAATGTTTTGTGCGATCGTAATGCACATGTGTAAATGATAAACTGATAAACTGAGGCAGAATATTGTTTAAAGTGCACTTGTTTTTCTTAAGACAATTCAAGTTGTTCATGTTATTCAGATTTTTAAGGAAACTTTGTAGATGTAAACCTGATCATATTATTGTTTTACTTCTTTCACTGTTATTATTTTACTGGTCCGGCCCACTGGAGATCAGATTGGGCTGAATGTGGCACCTGAACTAAAATGAGTTTGACACCCCTGATCTATAGGCTGACTATTTAGTTATTTTTGAGAATGTGTTAATATCCAACCTTCTCATTGTGACACGAAAGAGTCAGTATTTATATGAGCTTATGATCAGTATTAAAAATTACTGAATTTGATTCAGCTCAATTTGTAAAACTTTCGTCTTCCTTACATGCCTATAGTGTGATTACATTTTGTATGAAAGCACTAAATAAGCTAAATTCTTTGCTGCTCTTACCACTGAACTGTGTATCCCTCTCAGAAATAATTTTTTATTTATCATTTTTATTTTTATTTCTATTTTTATTTTTATTTATTCATTTTTTAATGCTTTGCAAAGCTTTGGGCAGTTATGAATAAAATCATGCGTGCCAAAGCAAGGTTGTAGCCAATATTCCAATACATTTTTTGTGCCGTTTTTTTTTTTTTTTTACATTACTGAATATTCTGTATTAGGTCAAGATAGCTCAGATAATAGCAACATCTTTCTCTGTCCCATTTACTGCATACTTATCCTTGGCATCCTTTGTTTACCTTAACTTGAGTTTACACCCATCATTCACAATGTTCTTCTTTTAAGCTGCAGGTTTATTTCCTTTGTCCTATCGGCGTCCTGCGTGAGTGTCACCATAGAAACGTAGCTGCAGTAAGGTGAAGATGTAATTTCTGAAGTAATTTATTTCTGGGGGAAAAAAAAGTGCTGAGTTTTTTTCTTCTGTAACACATGCCTATATTGACTCACGTGTCTTCCAAAATAATTTAGTCAAGTCTGGTGAGGTTGAAAGGATTTGTCTGTATCAGTGACAGAATAACAATTCACACCTAGCTCAGCCGCGTGCTCTCTTCAAAGGCTTTTCCGAAGACTGTTAGAATTGCGATGAGGTGGAATTAGAGAGCAGAGCAGAGTATTCTGTGTCAAGAGCCAGGGATGGCCGGGTTTGTAGCATGTTAGAGAGCCAGGAATATGTTTACTGGTAGAAAATTGATCTGGGCTACATTTCTATAATGTCTCTCATCATATTGGAGCAGGTTCTTCTCTAGTGATCGGCATTTGAAACACTGACCAGAAAAAATATTGAATATCATCACTGAATCAGCATAGTGATTGCTTTTCAGAAATTATTATTTGTCATTGGTGGCAATCTCTGCAGAAAATGCATAATTCAAAAGTGACATGATCATAAATAACTGCAAAGTAGGTCATGTGTGTTTTATGTAACACTGATTGCGGTTGTTTTCTTTAAATTGCTCAGGGGCTTGGGGTTGGTATGTCAGTATGGTAACGGCTATGTAAAGAGAATACCATGATATAAAAGCTTTTTCAGTGGCAGAACTTGCACGAACAAGTCTGTCAGAGACACTTTTTGTTCCCTCCATAACACCCTGAAACCACATTATTGTTTCCTCTCGAAGCTTGAAATGTTTGAAGTACTTGAGATTTCTCAAGGGCAACAGGGAAAGGCACCTTTAAAAGTCCTCTTTTTGTACGACGTGAAAAAGGAATGAGTAGAGACTTTAAGCCTTCATCTTATACTGAATAGAATGAAATAGACAATCAAGGTGTGCTGAAATGTAATTACTGGAGGTAAAAGCCCAGGGCTTAATGTGAAACAGAAGCTACAAGAAAAGGATCCAGCATCTACCAGGCGTAATGTCACCACCTATCTGCACCGGACTGAGGGTTTTTGTCACCATGAAAATATATTTATATGATTTCAATAAGGCCACTTGTCCTTTAGTGAACTATGAGCGGGGTTTCAACTGGCTATAGAACGGTCCTCTCTTATCTTTGTAAACTACACTGAAATAAAACCTTTAGCAAATCTGTTGATGTGAGTGTAAATCCAGACTTCATAAACCTATCGTTAATGAAGACACTGCATCATTTATTCCACTAGGGGCCTCTTTCTCATCAGATTACTCATTCATGTCATCTTGAGAAGAAAAAGAAAACAATGAAACACTACCTAATAAATAGAAATGTGTGACCAGTGGCAGTAGAATAAGTTGTGACAGTGTTTGTGTTTATACAAAAGTATTTCCTGTTGTGTTGCCGTGCTCCTGTTCCCTTACTTCTTAATGTGGGATTTAAGGCTTTGAAAAATCCGACCCATAGCTTATTTGTAAATAGAAAAAAATAATTTCTTTGGTAATTATACTATTAAAAGATTATGGTACTTTTACAGTTTTCAGCTTCATATGGGAAACAGCTTTAGAATATTTAAAGCCAAAGGGGTGAGTTCCCCTTTGTCTCATGTGTCCTTAGTCAACAACTTGTGTTGGTTTTGTCTTTCTACCTCCCGCTTGATGTCATTCTGGTTGTTTGCGGCAGACTGTGGAACCTGGCTTCCCGTGGAGCCAGGCAGGCGTGGGGCCTGTGTACGAAGGCCCACCGTGCTGTCATGTCTCTTTCATCGCCAGCCAGGCTTGGCCAATAAGGAGATAAGGAGACAATGACTGGGAGAGCAAGCAGTGGCAAGGTGTAACCACATCCCCTGGGTCTCCTCCCTGCTGAGCACTTCAAATCCTCATTAGGCCTTTCAGCAAAGGAAGGAGGGATTTTCTGGATTAGAGCTTTGTCACAGCTGGCTCCAGGTTGGTGTTTGTCATGCAAGAGCATGGCAGAGCTTTGACATCTTGCCGCCGTCCTCTGCCTCACCTCAAACAGAGATGTGATGCTCACCTGGCTCCAGATGCAGCTAGAAGATGTTACACAAACCCAAAATGTATGAAAAACCGGTGATTATTAACTCACTGCCCTTGCCACAGGGTTTTTTAATGCCATTCTAGTGGCCTATATTGGACGTCTAAGGGTTTGGATTGCTGCATCAGCATCCTTCTTAATGGTTATTTATGCAGAGATAACCTTGGGAAGCATCATTAGTTTGTTGTCTGCTGTCGCTGTCCATAACTCATGCTGAGATCTCGGCCATGACACCGATGCAGTGGTTTAGACAGGAGACACATGCCTTGTTTCAACTCATGTTACTTTCCTTCATCTGTCTTTTATGGCAGGGACGGTGCACATTGTATTTTATGAAACTCTGTATGCCTTAACTTCTCACTTATCTCAAGGTATTTTTTCATCCTTGTTTCTCTTTACTTCTTTTGGAAGATGAGGCCATTTGCTTGATTAAGTCGTAGGCCTGGCCGCCTTCATGTATAAAAACAACAGGACTGCGTTCTGCAACAGCTCAGCCTGTAACATGCCCCTTAATTGGGTTTCAGACTTCTTGAAGAGAGTGGTTTAGCATGACAGAGCCTCAGTCTGACTGTGAAATGTACCTTCTCCAATCATTGTCAGTGCTGATCTTTGCGGATAATGGGCATTCACATGGGTCCCATGAGTCTTTTGCAAGGTGGAATCTCAGGCACACTGGATTAGTCATCTACCCACATGTCCCCATCTGCCTTGTGCTTTATCGTCATGGTTTGCCTTACTTTGTTCTTGCCTAGGCAGAATCATGTGGGTCTCTAACAAGTATATCCCAGACAATCTAAAAACACACTCTGATAAGACATCCAGTCTCCTCTATGAATCCAAAATAAGGGCAAACACATATGACTTATCAATCTCCAGTGCAGTGGTCTATAACCAAAGACCTATTATTCATGGAACATTTATTGTTTTGTGCTTTTGTTGGTTGCCTCTGATCTGGCCATGGAAGATGTGACAAGCAGTATGTGGGCATATTGGTATAAGCAGGCTTCAATTTGTCAGAGTTCTGCTTTTGTTTTAAAACTTGTGTTTTTCTTTGCCACTGTGTTATATATCTGTGTCTTGTCGCAGAATAAAAGAGGGACTCTCACTTGTGTCGGTTGCACGGATTTGATTTGGCAGGCCATGGTATACGCTGCAAAAAGGGATGCCTATTGAGAAAAATACCTAAAGCTACACTTTTGATAACAGAAATAGCACAGCCGCTTTAATTCTTTAATATTTTCATGTTGCTAGAGCCTGTGTAGTGGACATCAAGGACTGCAGACAGACCTCATGCAAGGATTGCTGATGAAGTGCTGTCTGGAAGGGGCGGACGAGGAGAATGTTTTTGATTATCCTCCATAGATGTCATTTCAAACGGAAACCAGCATGTGCACCTCATGCCAGACAAATGAACCAACTTGGCAGGTCAAAGGGCAAATGTAACTCAATTCCCTATTGGCTGCTGGTACATTATGGACTTCTTAGGTGATTTGACAGCAGTGATCGGGTCACATGTAGTGCACTATTGCAATACTGACTTCTTGCAAAGCTTTACAGACTGTTATGAATAAGGCTATGATGGAAGTGCAACTGCTACTGAGCAAGTCATGTAGTTTACCTTCATACAGTAAATTACATGTATTTATCAATGTGAGCAATTTGCTCTTTTGATTTTAGCAACGAGAACAACTAAGAGATGAATGCATTCAAGTGGTTGCACAAGAACTACTATTATGAAAGCGCTAGCTCATACCTGTGAGTTTCCTTTTCCATATTGGTTGGAATACCTAACATAAACAACAACAATCTGCAGGTGTTCAAAGGTATGTAATCACCTTTTGATTTTGACGATGCCTTACAAAGGCATGCACATCGAAGCACAGCAAAGTGTGGTTCTGGTCTGGATGTCACGCAATGAAAACTGATCACAGAACATGTAATGATAGATTTTCTTTAGAGAACATGATATCCAAAGGCTTTTGATTTCACTGATTTTACAGTTCACCGTTGAGAGCTGGGTACGAGATATTCCTGCTTGCCCTTAGTGGAATCCTTTTTGTCCTCTTGCTTTCAGTCCTGATTTAGAGCAGCTATAAATCCTGAGGAGGCTCCTGTAAACGAGAGGTGGTGAAACTACACCCATAAATATAAAGGATTTAGGAGCAGGGCCTTTTGAAGGTACTCTGAGTGCCCGTTTATGAAGCTTGTTAAATTACATAGTTTCACAGGTACATTCAGTATTTTTTGCCTTTTATTTAAAGTCCTTGTAGCTCTTTTGTCATAATGACTTGACCAAAACCTACTTGAACAGTGGCAGACTGCAAAAATATGTTCACTTTATAATATAACATTGTTTTAGATCATTGTCTTATATATATATATATATATATATATATATATATATATATATATATATATATATATATATATATATTTGTATTTTAGCACATTATTTAATATAAAAATAAAAAGGTCCTAAAGTGCTTGTTCACTTGCTGTCAAACATAAAATGTCAATTCAGGCCATTTGTGCTCCAACAAATTACTGTGACTTGACTTTTGACCTTGCATGTCTTTATGACCTCTGAGTGTGTCCATATGTCAAGAGCCTGGGCCTGTTTTCCCAAGCACTGCCCTAAAGTAAATAATGGGACAAGGAAAATAGTCATAAAAAAGACATTGCCTGTGAAAACATTGAAATGACAATTGGAATAAGTCTTTTAAACCCCTCTTACAATGTAAGAGTGTCTTTTATCATACTGACTCATCTCAGCTGGACCGTTGCCTCTTGCTTAATAGTTGCTCTTGTAACCTAATTTCCATAACACACATACCCCCCAAATGTCCCCAAATTATTTTTTAAATAGCCAACAAGCAATAATTAAGGCTGATAAGCATGAGAGACATCTGATAAATCCTTAAATGAGAACTTCAAAGTGTCCCTGCTGTGACAGTGTGAGGGCTAGAGACAGATGGAGATGGTGAGAATGTTAGGAAGCAGGCTTAGTCTGTGGACTTCATTCAAATGAGGTTAATCAAAAACTGAAGGTTTCCAATAAAAAAAAAAGGGGGGGGGGGGACTTAGAACCTTCTTTTTTAATACTGTAACAATCAGTTCACTGGAGGGAAAAACACATATGAGTAGGAAGGTCATCAAGATAATATTCAGCCTCTGGATTATAATGAATAGCAGCCAATAAATCCTTGATGAATTGAAACAAGAGTAAAATTCAATTTGAGCCTGGCCTGCTTTCACTGTCACTATTGGAAGATGGAATCCTTGAACTGTAGGAACCTCCTTCACCAAAGACAATAGATAGATAGATACATACATACATACAAAGACCAAATCGCACTAAATATAATTAACTATTGACAGTATTACTACGTTGATATACTAGTGGAAAATCTTTATTAAGTTTGTCATTTTCTAATTACATTAGTCATAGATGGACAGGAACGACAGATATTAAGGGTTCGATCTATTTCCACTTCTGTTTGTCAAGTGGTGTTATTTTTATTTTTTTCAAATTGGTGAATCAAATGAATCGATTCAGAATCAATTCACAACAGATGAACGAACTGAAAGAATTGAGTTAGAAAAAAGAATCGGACTTCCCATCACTAGATAGATAGATAGATAGATAGATAGATAGATAGATAGATGCATAAAGGATTCAGTAAGAGGCAGCAGTCATGTCATCAGGGCATGACTACCAGGTTGGTCAGGGAATTTCAATGCCAGGTGGGGGTCAGTTGAAGCACTAGCTGAATAATGTGGCACAAATGCATACACATGAGATCCTGGTCTCGGGAAGGGGAACCACCGCTGTGGTCTGCTTGAGGAAGTGCACACGGGGAATGCAAACCAAGAAGATGGACCCTTCTCATTTGTGTGTGCTGCCATAGTGACCCATTGGGAAATGCTTCCTTATTGAATCGAGGAGCATCAAACGCTTCATTGGAGCAGAGAAGGAAGTCTAGGCTGCCCAATGTATCCGAGTCTATTTTATCATTTGTAATGGAAACTGTGGAAATGATACAGACCAGAAGAAGACCTGAGAAACACATAGTAAATCCAACCTGAAAGGTCTTTCATAAATAGTGTGAATGTGTTTCTCACAGCCTTATCACGGTTAAAATGGATAATTTGATATTGTTGGAAATATTGTCGCTGATCAGACAAAGTAATGAGGTCCACGGTGCCTAATGTCACCAAAGGCCGCCATGACTCTCAGCAGAAACTTCCCTGTCACTCCTCATGAGAAATGACTCAAAGAGAAGCATGCATAGTGCAGCCAGTTCACTTTAAGTTTAATACACCAGCTGGAATCGCAGACCCACAATAATGAAATTCATCCATTCTGTATAATTTCTCAATTTGGTGTAGTTATTGAAGGATTTTCACTTCCAGATTCCTCTAAAAATCACACATTTACCTTACCGGTCTTATATTAACATTGACAAAAAGCCCTGACCTACCTCAGATAATCTCAAAAGGTAAAGGTAATTTAAGGCTCAAATCTGCCAGTGATCATTTGTTAAGGACCATGGGACAGAATTTGCCATTTGATGGTCGTAGCAGCCATTTCATTACAAGAAGATGTCCTTGCTTTTTTTTTGTGTGTGTGTGTGACCTAAAAAGCACTCCCCATTCTCATGGACACACATAAAAAACACACACACACACACACACCCTCTGCCTGGCCCCAGGGCTATCCGATATTAGACAGTGAGATGACATTGTGTGCTTGTGCGAGTGCAGTCAGCCGACATGTGCAGATGATGTGAAGTCAATAATGCATTATGAAAAAAGGGCATTTATGACCTTGATGAGCCCCATAGAGCTTAATTAGGCCTAAAGGTTGATTTACATACAAGTGTACGTGGAATTTGATGAGGCTGTGTTTTCCTGCTGGTGCGGTGCATTTTTATTTTGTCTGGCAGCAACACTTGATGCCTCGAATCTGTTCAAATTCTTATGAAATGTAACAGAAAAAGAAAAAAAAAAACCTAAGTATTGATTTCCGGGCTCTCATTGTGTCCAGTATTTTGTCTCAATACAGTAAAACCGTCAAATACCGAGATACAGGATCATATTTCTGTGTGCATTGATGGCATTTCCTGTGCTGGCTTACATGTCTGTAAATGCTGGTTGGATCTGAGGAACAGAGAAGACGCAAAAGAAAAGAAAAACAATGTGTCTGACAGGGTAAATTTCTGGTTTAAGAAGCCTACCTTAACACTAAAAGGAAAGGGGGAAAAAAAAAAACCTTTTTATGGTTTCTATTCAAAGAGAAATGACAAGATCTTTTTCAGAGTCATGTACCTATATCAAAGATGCTCCTGATAGCCCCCCTGCTGTTGCTATGGAAGTAGCAGAGATGTAAATGAACTGGAGTGAATTGGATGGTGGAGAATACAAATGAGGTTGGAATGCTCATTCCCCTGCTGCTCTTTGCCTCCTCCTCTTCTCCCAATATCATTTCTCTTTCTCTCTCTCTTTCTCTCTCTCTCTTTCTTTCCTGTAGTCTTCAAAAAGATTTCAAAGCTCCAACATTAACTAGTATCCCACATGTTTCGGTGTAACATAATATTATAGAGTTTTAGTTTAGGATTTTACATCACAAGAACTTTTTGATTTTTTTTTTTTTCAGCCCAACAATACATTTTAAATTCTTTAAGAAAAGATGTGGGAGTGAATTCTTGCCACATAAGTCATAGCTTCAGCGTCAGTTGTCACAGCATTTAATAATCTACAGATGCTGTGGGCTGAATTACAGAGGAGACGAAACCTCAACATCAGTGACTGTCTTTTTCTGTCAGCCATGCCCAAAAGTGACATCATCTTCATACAACACCAAGAAGAACCCCCCCCATTTATTATTATTATTTTAATTAGAATTTATTATTGTTTTTTATTTTTATTGACTTTTATTTATCCATTATCCATTTATCCTTTTTTTCAAGGGAGACCAGCAGCAATACAGTCGTAAAAGCATTTGCACACACACACACACAGACACACACACACAGACACACACACAAAACAATCAATCTAAACATTTACAAACTGACAGCCTTGATTTCAAGGATTCACTCTCACTCTAAAAGTGCTGAAAGGAATCAGTGTTTGTCGATGGAGCTCAGACTGAAGCTTGTTTCTGGCATCAGGAGCTGAAAACCGAAAAGATTTCTTTCTTGATTCGGTCCTTATCTTTGGAACAGTTTCAAAGTGTCCATTGAGCAGAGATTGTAACTTCCATGATTCCAGGTTAACAGTGAACAGAAATAAGAAGGAATGGTCCCTGAAATTGCTTCGTAAATTAAAATATACTACATAAAATACACAGGCGTAGTCTTGAGATGAATGAAAATTCAAAAGATGTTAATATCTGTCAACCAGTGGTGTAATTCTTCTCTTACAATGGCCACACAGAGTCAGCAGTCTACCTCATACCCTGCTGTTAGCACGATATATGCAATATTTTCTTTATTCTCCTCCCCTGTGTGGACCTGACTTCTTAAGAATACATGCTGTTGTAAAGGATATCTCTGGATTATAGAATCAGCACTGTGGGAAGAGTCTTGACTTAAAGGTTTCTTTTCGCTCACAGACTTCCTTTGCTTGTACCAAAGAGAGAAATGTGGGGGAAGAGGTGTGGTGGGGTGGCAGAACCTCGGAGACTCAAGCTGCGCTTCCTGTGGCTCCAAGCTAATGCTATAGGCCACACTTTTCTTTCACCCCAAATCCCCCCAGCAAGCTACCTTGTCGGCTCAGGAGTTCAGAATAATGGCCGGCCGGGTTGGAGATGCTATAGCTCATTTACAAGCAGCTGTTTAGTCTCATCAGGAAAATCAAAGGGTTGCGTTAACAGTAGATGACAAGCATTGGGAGCGTCCCCGTCACACCTCCCATTGGCTCTGGACAGAAAAATTATCTGGTTTCACATCAAAATAATCTGGAGACCTCCTTTGTCCTCTGGCCACAATGATGGCAGAGCAAGTTTCTGAATAGGCATTTGATCAGCCACTGCTTTGCCCCTGGACTTACCCTGGAAGCATGTGTAACTAAAGTTACAAAGGGACATTTTAATATGAAAACCGTTGACTGAATGCATGATAGGCCTGATGAAAAGCAGAATAGTTCCCCTGTCATTTATGCCTCGTATTCAGCACTGGGCAATAGTAACATTATTTCTTTTATCAAACAAGGGAGTTTCAGAAAAAAAAGCCCTAAAAAACTCATCTCTTTCAGAGTCTGCACTTGCACTCTGCTCTGTAAACATGTCCTGCAGTCCCTCAGCGTAGATATTACCACGTTTGACGTAATATCTACCTTCATGGGACTACATGGCTGATGTAGATCCTAATGACTATCAGTTTCTGTGAAATAGGAGAACATTTTGTTCATTACCTCTGCCTCAGTGACACTCATATCCCTCCAGATGGTCACTTTCCAATTGATTTGGCTTATATGTGGCAAAAAAAAAAGACTCTACACACAATACCCCACACCCACCACAGCCTCAACCCCTCCCTTACATTATTTTATATAGGCGACTTCTTCTGTTCTATTGACCTAACATCATCACAAAGGTTATACAGGACCATAAATGCCAGCTTTAAAAGGAGGTTCTTCATTTGTGTAATAAAGTGCTATAACCCATGGAAATAGAGGCCTTGGTCTCTGGTCAAAATCAATTACTAGCATGGATGGAGCATATGTTAAAAGGCTGAGTGGTTATATGTATTTTCGACCACTAAACAAGCAGCTGGTTTTAATTTTCATCGAATGTGGTGAAATTTACAGTAAAATGTGTCCATGCAGTGGAAACCAGCTAGAGTCTCAGATGAGTGCATGCTGTTGTGCAGTGACACTGATCAGAGCTGCATTTGATGTTTGCAACATAGCTGATGAAGAGGAACTGAATGCTGTTTTTAGTGGTGGCTGACCAGAATGCCTGATGAGGAAGACTGTCAACAAGGCATAGGATCGAGCCGGTTACGTCTCTGCTGCTGCAACATGTTGCTATGGTCACAGGATTAGGCTTTTCACACAATATTTTATTGACTGTGGCTTGTTACTTCACTTCATGTTAGTTAATTAGTGCACAAAATATAAACGTTCTCCTTTTGGGTGTTTGACTGACAGGTGTCTATCTTTACAGAAACATTTTTGCTCTGCCTTTTTCAGGTCTGAGTGCTTTACAGCAGAGAACACATCAAAGCTAGTATAATTTAACATCTCATATTTTGAGGAGGTGTCTGAAGTGAGTGGTACCTGTGAAGAGAAAGGTGCTAAGTTTTCCTGTGAGTGTGAACAGTGTGAGTATGTGTGTGTTTCTGACAATCGAAAGTGGGAAAAAAAAAAGATACATAGATTTGTGGTTGCAGTCATGTATTTTTGTGCCTTAGCAGTAGTGGTTTGTGTTGTGTTGCACTGATGATTTGTTGATTCAACAACCTCATCCCAAATGTAAGGTAAATATCAAAATATAGCAACAAGTTCTATAAGCTGCACCAGTAAATACACACTATATAAAAATACTCTGTGTTTACTCGTACTATATGAAAAGTAAATAACTTTCATATCGTGTTACAGAAAATAATTATGCTAATGCTTTCCCAACTAAAATCATAATTATTTTTCTGGCTCATTTGAATAATGAAATTATTTAGTTTAGGGAGACAGTGATGCAGCCACTGGATCTCATTTATGGTAGATTCAGTTTGATCATATTATTCTCTTGTAATTGCGCTGCATTGTTGTGCCAGAATATTATCGATGATGTTTGGGTGTCTTTATATTATCTGTATGAAAACAGAGAAGGAGGATTTATTTGAAGTAGGTGCATAAACTCTGTATTATATAATATAAAAGAAAGCAACAGTAAAACACCAAAATGATATTAGGATTGGATTTCGATTGGGCAGTGTGGTGCAGTCAATGTTATTTTCAAATTCATTTGTACTTGAGTAATTGTGTACTAGTGAACGTGTATTTGTAACACTACTGAAAGCTCCATCTGAAGGTTAAGTAGATTAGTTACGGTTGAGTGGTTACAGCAAATTTGGGGCAATCTGGGTAGCCTGACCAAAAAAAAAAAAAAAAAAATGTATGACAATCATTTCAAGGAGAACCACGATCCATGATCTGAATCAATGGTTTTTGAGGCTCAGTTTCTATGAATGCTTTTTTTCTGACCTGGAATTTTGTATTTTCACATCATTTTTGACCAGCATTATTACAAAACTTTGACAATGTCTACACAAAGTAAATATGAGTCAACACATCTGTGACGCTGCAGTGTTTCCATTAATTACCTAGCCTGTGGCGGCCTAATTTGTCTTGCCAGACATTGATAATGAATGAACACGTTTCACACTAACGTAACTCCGAAGCATCTGTGTAAATCAGACTCAAAGTAGGATGGAGTTCAGAACCCGGATCCAAATACAGATTACTGTACAGATTTATGATCATTGTTTGTCAGCAATTTAGTGAAGACAGACACTAAAGTATTGACTGAAATAACTTGTACTAGCTTCATCGATATTACAAGCCCATAAGTTAGATATATAAATGGATGGATGGATGGATGGATGGATGGATGGATGGATGGATGGATAGATAGATAGATAGATAGATAGATAGATAGATAGATAGACAGACAGACAGACAGACAGACAGACAGACAGACAGACAGACAGACAGACAGATAGATAGATAGATAGATACTTTATTAATGCCGAGGTTGAACCATAAATTAGTGCAGTACCATCTGTAAAATATCCTAACTTAAAAGTCATTTAACCCTTTCATGCATGAATTATGAGAACATTAATCAAGATTTTTTTCTTTATTCCTCTTTGGGCATTAAAAAAACAATGCAATTAAATTTTTTTTTATGAAGCTATTTTTCATGGTGTTGCAAAAATGTCCACCAAGCTGGACACCATGTGTTTAATTTTTGAAGCAAAGAAACATGTATTTACTGATATACTGAGTGAAAACTATGACATAAAAACAGTAAATGTTGCTAATTTGATGTTTTCTCACATTTTAACATACACTACAAACAAAAAGTTAGGGATATTTTGAATTTTTGGGCTATTTTTTTCAGTTGGGATTCTTCCACAACCCTTTTTACTTTTTTGTGTGTGAATTGAATTGAAACACATTTTTTAATGACCATAGTTTTATTTACAAATGGCAAAAATGACAAAAAAAGACAAAAAAAAAAGAAAAATCCTTAACTTTGTTTTTTGTAGTGTACTCTAATACTAGTCATTACTCACTTCATGGACATAATATGCAAAAAAAAACAAAAACAAAACAAAACTTGTTGTTAATTACAGTCTAATAACAATAACAAGGAATTGATTTACACTCGAACATATTAGATCGGGTTTATCAAAAACAGCAAAGTTACAGTAATGTTTTCAATGTCAGTGTATGGGATGGCGCATGAGCGTCCACTGTGTTAGTTAATATGAAACTAAAACAACAAAATCCATGAATATATAAGAGAACAGCTGTAGGATGAAAGGGTTAAAGCAAACACTAGCTGAGTAGGAAAGTCTCGACAGCACTATTTATTTTTTAGTTTTTTAATGACAATATGTACAACCCCTCTGAAGAAGACAAATCAGGGTGTTTTCACACAGCGTACTCAAATCTGTACCGTACTTGGATATGTTCACACCTTTCCTGCAAATGTGTTCACACGCGCATACCGCGGCCCGTGCTCAAGTACGAATGGGTGTTCCAGGGCCCAAACAGTAGGTGGCAGTGTGGACGGAATTCTGTCGCTATCCAACAAACATGGAAGTCAGAGAAAGATAAACCCTTACCTGTCTGTTATCCTGTTTGAGGCAAAGTGAAGCAGAGCGACCTTTGTTGTCCCTGATATATCACAAAGTGTTTCGGTTGATAAGGCCGTGTGGATCTGAAGCTTTTTCAGGAGACAACTGGAGCGCCGTCTATGGTCTCGTGGTGATTAACCCACTTCCGTTATCGGAGTGGTGATCCAGACCCAGGACTACCTTCTCAACTGGACTCGGGTACGGTACTCGAGCACAGAACGGTTGCATTCACATGGACACAATTAAGCGGACTTTGGGGTCCAGCGTACTCGGATACGGACCCGAGTACGCTCTGTGAAAATCCCCTAAGAGGTAAAGGTGTGTTGGCAAGAATCTGGCAATACGATACAAATCACAATACTAGGATCATGATACGATATATCACAATACTGTGAAAAAGGCCATTTTTTTTTTTTAGTGGTTTTGTTTCATTTTTAAAAGATTATTTCCTGGAAGAATGGAATTACACCACAAATATGCACAAATACTAAACACATTTTTATTTGATCATTACAGGATCTAATGCTATATTACAAAATGTTCCTGTATTCAAATTTAAATTATGTTTTACAGACATTACAGTTTAAGATCCTGCTCAAATGTTCATATTCTATTAGTTCATAACTAACATCATAACATTATTTTTGTGCAATCCCAACAAAGGAACTTACATTATTTAATAAAAGAGTGTTAAATACTAATTAAAATATAAACAAGAAAGAAAAACAAAAATGAACCTCCACCATATCTGCATTTGAATAAATACCTAAAAATATCAGTACGGTACTTTTTAATATCGATACAGTATTGTGAAATGAAATATTTGCGATATATTGCAAAACTGATATTTTCTTACACCCCTACTAAAAAGCACTGACGAATTAAAACTAATCACAGTCTAAAACTGTGACATCACCGAGCCCAAATCTACGGTCAGAGTTCGTGTTTATTTCTGGATTGAGATTCATTCAGTCATTCATTTTCAGAACTTCTTAACGTTCGAGAGGGTTTCCGGGCTACTGGAGCCTGTCCCAGCTGGCAATGTGTCCACGGTGGTCCCTGCAGTTGGTAGTGGGTTTGAGATGACGTTTTTTTCTGATAGAAAAACCACAAAATGAAAATGTAGTATCTGACTGTGTTGAATCGAATGGAATAACCTTCACACTAAATATTTATTTATAAAAACTTTATTTATTCATTTATTTTTAATCCAAACCTGCAAATTAAGGTGACTATAATTATTCCTGAGTGAAATTCTGTGTAGTGATATTTTCTTAGAAGTTGATTCTTGTTGAAACCGAAGTCATTATCGTTAACAAAAACTAACAAAATGACAAAAACTAGAATTGAAAAAAACATTTTTGTTAACTGAAATAAATAAAACTATATTTAAAAGAAAAAAATGATAACTAACTGAAACTGTATTATGTGCTTACAAGACTATCTAAAACGGATAAAAATTATGGATAAAATTCCCTTAGTTTTCGTCTTTGTCAATGTCAGATTGAAATCGATTTATTTCCCTCAAGCAATTTTAGCTGCTGGCACCCTCACTGTCACCAATCACAAGTGTTTGCTCCTGGGTGATTCTGTTGGGTCTCTGTAAACTTGATTTGATTCTGATTTGACTTGATAAAGCACTTTGTGACTGTCTGTGAAAAGTGCTCTATAAATAAAATGTACTTACTTACTGACTTACTTACATATGATATTTAACGGTCCGTCACTTCTCGTCACTTGTCATTTAGAGTCGTCTTTTCGTCCCCACTCTACCTGGAGACATGGAGACTAAAGTTGGGAGAAAGCAGCAGAGTCCTGTCTGGGATTTATTTGAATACGACGGCAAAGAAAATAAAAGATATTAAAAAAGTAAAACTAAAAAAGAAAACTAGAAGGACTCGGAGAGCGCAGACCTCCGCCAAGGCTGATCAGTGCCCCCCCCCCCCCGTGGGTCCCCCCACCCCCGATCACCACCAAAATTTAATCATTTCTTCCTTATCCCATTTCCAACAAACCCTGAAAATTTCATCCAAATCTGTCCATAACTTTTTGAGTTATGTTACACACTAACGGACAGACAAACAAACAGACAGACAAACCCTGGCAAAAACATAACCTCCTTGGCGGAGGTAATAACAAAAACTAATAAAAACTAGCAAACCTGCTCTAAAAACGAATTAAAACTAACTGAATTAGAGAAAAAAAAGTCAAAACAAAATGAAACTAAACTATAATGAAAAATCCAAAACTATTATAACCTTGGTTGAAACACAATAAAAAAAAATTGAGAAAAAAAAAAAAGAAAAACATTAATTGGTGAAAACATCAGAATGTTCAACAGCACGCAGCTGGTCTAATTGTTGAAATTAGAATAAGAACCTTCATCTGTTAAAGCTGAAATTGGCTCGCTGGGCTATTGGGTGTCCCCATATTGATTAGAGTTTGTGTCACTCATATCCTCTATACCAAAAATACCATCTGACACCCGGGCGAGAAAGTAGTTCAGCCTTGGGCATAATCAATGGAGAGAGGCTTTGGGAGGTTGTTTACGACTGTACTTCTGGTCTATGGTGCACAAACCCAGCTGGCAAATAAAGTGCGCTTTAAGGACAGCAATTTTGTCTGATTTGCAGAGATTTGAACATGAAAATGTGTGGTTATTATGGTGGCCTGCGCTGAGAAGTTGCCGGTGTATTTCAGTAGGAGTCTCCCAGCATTCTCCAACACACATTTATCTCCGTGTTGTTGCTTCAGCGCCGTTTTCCTGCTTAAGCAGAGAGACTGCATCGGTTGTAAATCATAAAACCAGAGGAGGAGATTGTAAAGGTTCTGCAGAGTGATTTAAGTGTTTCAACAGTGTTCCTGGGACACACTGGGCAACAGCACGTTTGGCTGCATGCTTGAAGATCAAGCTCAGAGGTCTTTCTTACCAAGGTTATAATAGTTTTGGATTTTTCATAGTAGTTTAGTTTTATTTAGTTTTGACTTTTTTTTCTCTAATTCAATTAGTTTTAATTAGTATTTAGAGCAGGTTTGCTAGTTTTTATTAGCTTTTGTTATTCTCTAAATGCTTAATTTTAGTTTAGTTTTAGTTTTTTTTTTTTGTATCTTTTATCTCCTTCACCATAGAATTCAAATAAATCCCAGACAGGACTCTGCTGCTTTCTCCCAACTTAAATCTCCATGTTTCCAGGTAGAGTGGGGACGAGAAGACGACTCTAAACCACAAGTAACGAGAAGTGACGGACTGTTAAATATCATATGGTGCCAGCAGTTAAAATTGCTCGAGGGAAATAAATCGATTTCATATCAATCCGACTTTGACAAAGACGAAAGTGAAAGGAATTTTATCCATTTTTTTAAAATACGTTTTAGTTAGTTTTGTAATCACACAATACAGTTTCAGTTAGTGATCGTTTTTTTCTTTTAATTATAGTTTTTATTTATTTCAGTTAACGAAAATGTTTTTTCAATTCTAGTTTTCATCATTTTGTTAGTTTTTGTTAACGATAATAACCTTGTTTCTTACTGCATATGGCCAAAGAACCAGATCAGTTCTAACCACAAATAAGGCTGTGTATTGGCAAGAATCTAGCGATACGATAAAAATCACAATACTAGAATCACAAGACCTATATCACGACATATCATGATACTGTTAAAAAGGCAATTTTTTTTTTTATTGGTTTTGATTTTTCCTGGAAGAATTGGATTACACCAGAAATATGTACAGATAAACACATTTTAATTTGATCAGAAAAGGATCTAATGCAATATCACAAAATCTTCCTAGGTTAAAACTTAAATTATAGCGTTATTTTTGTACAGTCCCAACAAAGGAACTAACATCTGCCTCTCAGACAGGAAAAAGTGCTTTTAGGATGCTTCAAATAACCATTATTTAATGAAACAGTGTTAAATAATTATAAATTAGATATAAACAATAAAGAAAAACAAAAAACAAAAATGAATCTCCGCCATATCTCCATTTGAATCAACACCTAAAAATATCAATACAGTACTTTTTAATATCGATACAGTATCGTGAAATGAAATATTGCGATATATTGCAGAACCGATATTTTCTAACACCCCTAACCACAAAACAGGCCAGTGTGGACTGTGTAGCCCACCTATCCTTACATGACTGCAGCACAGCTGATCCATGTAAAGTCTGTGTGACTTCTATAGACCAACTAGAAAACAGACCATTGTGTCCAACTTACCAGGGAAAGACGTGTTAAATTTCATATGCGGATATTAGAGCTATTGTATATTTGTGGGGGGTTATTACATGCATGACATACTTTATTACATATAGGGTTTAGCAGAGCATGTGTTCAGCTCATGCATTGCTATCTGTGTCAGTTATTTAACTTGCATATTTTATCAAGTGTTTAAATATTTCCGGTTCAGCATATGTGGCCAATTTAAAGGCTGTCTTTGGACTTGACAGCCGTTGAACGAAAAGCAATTGATGCATCTCCCTTATATGGTACATCTGCTATTTTCGTATCATGACTTAAAAATTGTAATGTGACATTGACTGATGCTTTACATAGATTTTTACTGTTACTACACATTGCGTAGCCGACTTCTGATGGCGTTCCACTGAAGTGCATTGACAAGAACTCAAAATTGGTTGTCAAGTTCTGCTCCTAACATGCCATGTTTTCATTTTTTTTTTTTTTTTCCACTTGGGCTTTTTCTCACGAGCCAACATCTCTGATAAATTGTTTATCACCTTAAGCGTTTCTTTTTGACTCTAGAGAGAAAAGGGCTGCAAAAATGAAATATGGCTGAGACCTATCATATTTGAAAGCCTTTACTTTTTCATGCCTATTGGTCACATGAGAAAGTTTTCTGTCAGAAAGAGCAACAGCAGAAAAAAAAAATCACTCCCTGGTGAGTGCATACTCACCAAAAGGTGTCTTAGATAGGACAGGGCAGCTTCCCTCCTCTACACGGAGATATTTGTTATGACCGGATAAGTTGAGTTTACTTCAAAAATCTGAGGTAACTCGTTGCCTTAAAAAATGTAAGTAATGAGTACTGAAAACTTGAGCGTATTAAACTTAAATACTTGATTTGAATGGAATTGCTATTTTAAGTACAATGCACTAAATGCCAAGTTAATTTAACTTAAAATTTGTTGCAGTGTTAGTTGCTTTGTATTATCATTAGACTTGATATCATCAGTTCATTGGACTCAATTCCAAAAAATTTAAATTAAAATCTTTTGCAATATAAATGACTTTGTGTAATTATTCAACTTAATATATTATAGCATGGATGAATGTTGGGCAGGAAGTTAGCTCAGTGTAATTTGCCAGTACAGGAAGTGCTTTTAATTTGGCAAAACTTAAAGATTTACATAGAACAAGAACTATAGATGAGTTTCAATGTTTACTAATAACAGTGACGTCATTAAGTTGCGCGCACAACTCGGTGGCAAAAACACGAGTACCAGCTACCAGCCGGCTCCCATCAGCCGCGTACACCTCCAGGCTCTCCCCCAGAACTCGTGAATGAGCCGATATGTTAGCTCTAAAACGAACCATTAACTGTCTCTGTCCAAAGCCGATCCCATCTTCTCTTTCACGGCCACATAATTTGACTTGACCGCATCAGGAAGGCTGTCCCATAGTAGAAAAGCAGACTGTCACAGACGGGTGGGGAGTATTGTCACCAGCTCCCCGCTGAGCTCACTGGTGTCGCCTGAGTGATTGTGGTAGATCCACAATCACTCTCTCTCCATAGGGTGATAGGTCAGGGGAAGTCCTCCTGGTAGGTTTAAAGGGGTCTTCATCACCGTACCACATGATGACAATTCTTTTTTTCCATGCCACTAAGCACAACAGGCATGCAGGCTAACTAAACTGAGAAGCTACGCTAACTGCGGTAATAACTATAAACAGCGGTCGGCAGAACAGAACCACCGCTGCCACCAATGGAACCCAGCGGTCTTTCTGCCTAACTTATAATTGGTGAAAGCTAAGGAATAAACGGCACACAGGAGTTTAGCAGGTCCATCCACAGGTGCGGGTTTTATTCCACCATGTTTTCATTTAACACACTACGAACTCAGCGTGACGTCTGCCTCCAATATGCGCGCGTAACAAGACTTAATGTATGCATACATCACATGAAACTTCTCTATTCTAGCTGAACAGTAAATCCATTGTTGGGCCTGTGGCTCTGACTCATGGTGCAGGTCTACAAAAATACAAAAGCAAACACAAAAAGGCCAATTAACACTGACATACACACATTAAGTCCAAATTAACACTAACACCACAACCCCACTGAACCCCTGCACAGAAAGACAACACATTTACAGCAACATGCCCAATACCCACAATGCAATGCGGAGATAAAAAGGTGTGGTCATGACTAAAACTTAGGGATTTAAATCCATTCAGCTTAAACTTTTTTGTACTTTCAACTATGTCTACAAATTATTAGAATATACTGAACATTTCATAGTAATGTCATAAGATTTAAATCATTTAAGTACATTGGAATTAAAGCGGTTTAGTAAATACAAAGTCTGGGCTTACAGTGTTCATTGACCACCTTAGTGAGACTTTTACCTGATTGGGCCACAAATGGAAGCTCAGGCAATACAGAGTGACATTTATCTTCCTTTGTGAAATACCACAGTAGCATTTTCTGGCAAGGGGCACAATACAGAATCCTAATCCCCTGCCATTGTTGCGAACCGTTTAATCAGACAAAGATAATTGTATTGGTTCTTAATTGATGAAGCATCCAATAGGGTAAAATGAACAGAGACTTCCCAGGCCAATTCAGCAGAGCTGTAGTCAGTGCCTTAAAGAAAACAGTCGCCTCACAAAGAGCATTTCGCCAAATGACTTGTGAAAAGAAAAGAAGCTTTGTAGTTATAAACAACAGCAATTATGGATTGGTTTAGTTGTCCTTGTGCCAAACAAATTAGTGCATGTAAAGTAGTTACAGCATTTGTTTTTGTTTGTTTTTTTCCTCCAACTGGCCAGTTAGACTAAACCTCATTAGGGGAAGTGAATGCATTAGAAACAGCTCAGCCATCGCTGCAGGTAACAGACACACAGGTCCTACAAGACTCTAAGATGTGACAGAATCACCTCTGGAAGCACAGAAAATGTAGTTATTATTCAATACTACTGGTGGTTTAGTCAAAGTTCACACAGGGGCAGCTGGCATTTTTAAGCTCCATGTCCCTCTCTTCGAATGTATAGTATGTTACAGCTGCAGAACTGAGCCCAGACCAAAAATATCCTGCATTCGGATTGGTCCTTCTTACTGTATGTATGTCATTTACTTTTAGTTTGAGTACGGCTTTTGGCATTGTTCACATTTGCAGAGCACTAAGCCACAGTATTGATTTCTTTTCTATTTTTCCTACACCCTCTCCCTCCCTCATACACACATGCAGCCAAACTTTTTTTTCTTCCCCAGCCTCCCAATAGCCCTCCCTTCAGTTGTCAATACAGAAAAGTGGATTAAATTACACTCATGTTGTGCAGATGCTCGTTGTACTTTTTTTTTTTCCATTTTGAATAGAAAATGAGCATTGCAAGTACCAGAAGTCAGTATCTGCAGCCATAAACTCTATTACAGTGTGTTCCCATATTTAAATGAAACACAGGTCAGTAATATTACAAGAATAAAAACTGGTAGAAAACCCTTTTTTTCTTTATTTTAAAATTCCTAATGTATTTTGTTTTTCACTCTCACATCCTTATTAGTGTTGTGCTAGTTGTGCCAGTACATGGACAGTCCAGAGGGTTACAGTGCTCTACACATTTTAGCTGACAAACCAGACTTTAATGACAGTTATTGATTTTTTTTCCGGAGCGGTTATGGCGTCTGGTTGACACAGAAAGACCAGTAGCTCACTGGTGCAGTTGAGATCGGAAATGTTTATTCGATACACTGATGTATGTGGGTCCAGCGGTCTAGAGTTCGGTATTGACACATTAACATTATTTGTGTTGTTAAATCACTGTAGCCTTAAAATTAAAATCAAAGAGAGCATTTACAAAGATGCTGCCTCTGGGCGAAGTCAAGGAAACGTTAACATCTGGTCAAAAACATTTAATTACAATAATCTGCACCAAATTTAAATTTTTGGGTAGGTAATTACTTTATTGAATTTGGATGTTTGGAAAGTGACAAAGTTTTGTGCCATTATTCTGAGTTCATTTTATAAACTTTCATAAATAAATTACATTTATTTCAAATACATTGATATTTGACTATTATATTATTTAAATCATATTCTAAACACACAGTGTTTAAAATTAATAAATGAATATATCTGTTCCAAATACATTTGAATATAATGGTAATATTATTTGTATGTTGTAAATATTGTAAAAAAAAAAAAAAAAAAAAAAAGTATATGATATTGCTAATTGAAATAAAAAATGTTTAACTTGATATTTACTTTTTTTGGTCCTTTTGTGCCAATTGTCAAAACTCTTTCTATTTAGGTCTGATCAAATATTTTTTTCCTCTATAACCAGTTATTGGGTTGTAAAATAGAGGGTTTAAGGTATACACTCAATACATTTGAGGATGAAAATGTCAGAGGAACTTCACTTTGCAAAAATTAGACGTTAATTTTTTTGTCCATCCGTGATGCAGTAGTTTTGGATATTTTTCATTTTAAAAATATTTGAAACTAAACGTTGCCCTTTGAGTCTGTTTAAGATGGCATTACAATTACAAAATGAAATATTTGTCATAAACTTATCTGGTTTAAAGTTATGAATCAAAAAGTAGTGGGCGGTCCATCTGTGATGACTCCGCCCCTCTGTGTCCTGAACGTCCATCTATGATCCCTTGTTTTAGTGTCCATCTAAGTCACAGGTGTCAAACATGCAGCCCGGGGGCCAAATGCAGCCCGCCAAAGGTTCCAATCTGGCCCGTGGGATGAATTTGAAAAGTGCAAAAATTCCACAGTCTTGAATTGAATTAAGCAAAAAAAAAAAAAAAAATAGCTTGAATTAAGGAACAAATCTTGAATTAAGCAAAAAAAAAAAAAATCTTCAATTAAGTAAAAAAAAAACCCTTGAATTAAGAATTGCATTTTTTCTTTGTTTTAGTGCAAAAAAAATAACATTGAATTATGAAAATATTTGCATTAACTATCCTGTAACAATTAAATGTGAATAACCTGAACAAATATGAACAACCTGAAATATCTAAACAAAATTAAGAATGATTTTAACAATTTTCTGCCTGTTACTAAGTGTTTAGTGTCTTTGTAGATCCAATCCATAATGCACATGTAGAAATGATAAGTTGAGGCAGAATATTGTTAAAATTGCACTTATTTTTCTGAAGAAATTTCACTTTTTTTCAGGTTATTTACATCTTTTTTGTTTGGATAGTTTATAAAAGTAAGTATTTTCATAATTTAATGAGTTTTTTTTTTTTTTTTCCACTAAAACAAAGACAAAAATTTGGAGTTGTCATTATTTATAGGTTATTACTTTCGCCAAGGAGGTTATGTTTTTGCCAGGGTTTGTTTGTTTGTCTGTCTGTCTGTCCGTTAGTGTGCAACATAACTCAAAAAGTTATGGACAGATTTTGATGAAATTTTCAGGGTTTGTTGGAAATGGGATAAGGAAGAAATGATTAAATTTTGGTGGTGATCGGGGGTGGGGGGGCCCACGGGGGGGCCCATTTCCAACAAACCCTGAAAATTTCATCAAAATCTGTCCATAACTTTTTGAGTTATGTTGCACACTAACGGACAGACAAACAGACAAACAAACAAATAAACCCTGGCAAAAACATAACCTCCTTGGCGTGGGGGGGCCCACGGGGGGGGCCACTGATCAGCCTTGGTGGAGGTCTGCGCTCTCCGAGTGCTTCTAGTTATGTTATTATTTCACTGGTCCGGCCCACTGGAGGTCAAATCGGGCTGGATGTGGAACCTGAAAGAAAATGAGTTTGACACCCCTGGTCTAAGTGGTCATCTCGTTTGGATTTGCACTGATGAAGCCTTCTCTCTGTTTCTCTGTCTTCTCCTTCAGGGTTCAGTCGTGCAGCCCTGCCATTTGGCTTAGTGCGGAGGGAGCTGTCTTGTGAGGGTTACCCCATTGATTTGCGCTGTCCAGGAAGTGATGTCATAATGATTGAAAGCGCCAACTATGGCCGCACCGACGACAAGATTTGCGATGCTGACCCTTTCCAAATGGAGAACATCAACTGCTATCTTCCAGATGCCTACAAGATTATGTCACAAAGGTAAAACTGCAGCACCAGACAAAAAAAAAAAAAGGTGTTTTTGCCAATGTAACAGGACACTTAGAAAAATAACTGACAAGCCTTAATAGTGGCTGCAGACTGTCGTTGCCCAGAGCAACCAGAGCTGGACAGTTGTCTGGTTTGTCTGGTTTTCTATTCACATCTATTTTTTTCCTGTGTTAAAAAAAGTCCTCAAACTCATCCACCAAGCAGCAAAGCCACAAATGGAGTGGGACTGATTCCCTCACACACAAATAGAAAACCATATTTAAATGTGCTGTCAAGAGACAAAAGTAGTAACCGGTTACCATTGACAACACTCAAGATATTAATATTAATACCAATAATAAGACAACTGACCCTGAATGAAAGGAAATTAAAAACTTGAAAGATGAAGCAGACATGGAAAGCAACACAAACAAAGAGCAGATAAGATAAAACTAAGGTGAAACGGTGCAGTCACAAAGCACAATAAATTCACATCTACCAAATGTCAATTTAACATAAACATTGCAATTTATCTTTAACCTTTTCATAAACAAACAGGTCAGATATGACATGATTTCACATTGAACAGTAGCAAAAACACCCTTTAGAAAAACTGCTCAAACTGATGATCATTTATCAAACTATTGGTCGTTCATTCCATCGTCGACGTCTAATCCATTAATCATGGCAGCTCTGGTCTGGTCTGTATAAAAGGACATGATACTGTTTGACATTACATGTTTATTATAAAGGACTGTAAATAGTATTTGTATTTGATATGAAGAGGATCCATTTTGACTGTATTTGGGAAGGTGTAGAAATAACTGTGTGAAGCTTAAAAGCCTTAAATTATAAGACGCAAATTATAAATCTCATCAGGCTTGCAGAAAGTGATTATTCTGTTTGATGAAACCTGTTCTGTTAAATACATAACCTTGCAAAATATGCAATTTAAGTGTCTCTCAAGCCTGATGGATATAAAAGGCTGATTTTTATGGGACAGTTTGCAATCTGTAGGCTGGGATATACACATAAAGGACACAGTTTAAGAACATTTCAACCTACGTTTTAATTAACATGAAATACTGCACTTAGATTTTGCAGTTCAGTGCAAAATGAAGCTCATTATCTCATCATCATCATTTCCCTGAACCTGAAGTTCCTGCTCTTTAGCGCTGAGTCTTTGCTAAATCCCATCGGTCAGATTAGGGGCAGGCTCTTGGCAGGACTGACTTTAAGACGCTGCATACCTCCTAAAGTCCCACTGATTGATCACTGACAACAGACTTGTCCTGAATTTTAAAGCCACTCTCTGGCCGTCACTCAAACAGGGATGATTTAGGGAGGGAAAACAAACCTACCAACACACAGGTGTCAAACATGCGGCCCGGGGGCCAAAACCGGCCCGCCAAAGGGTCTAATCTGGCCCCTAGGATGAATTTGTGAAATCCAAAAATTACACTGAAGATATTAATAATCAAGGATGTTGAAATCATTTTAGGTCAATTCAATCTAAAGTGGATCAGACTTGTAAAATATTATCATAATAACCTATAAATAATGAAAGCTGCAAATTTTCCTTTGTTTTAGTATAAAACAAAGTAAAGTTAGAAAAAAAAGTTACATTTACAGACTATCCTTTTACAAAAAATATGAATAACCTGAACAAATATGAACAATCTGAAATGTCTGAGGAGAAGTGAGTGGAATTTGAACAATATTTTGCCTGTTACTAAATCTTTAAGTTGTGATGCACACGTATAAATGATCAACTTTGGCATAGTATTGTTAACATTGCACTTTTTTTCTGAAGAATTTTCAGACTGTTCATATTTGTTCATGTTGTGTTAAAGTACGGTTCGTAGATGTAAACATTTTCATAATGGAATAGAATACTTTTTTCACTCAAAAACAGAGAGAAAACTTTGGAGTTGACATTATTTATAAGTTCTTATCCTATTATTTATATTATTTTACTGGCCCACTTTATATCATATTAGGCAGTATGTGGCCCCTGAACTGAAATGAGTTTAACACCCCTGTACCAAGGTGTACGTACTCCACCCACAGGGCTTTATACAGGACATGAGACCTTAGACACCAGACCAGTCGTCACATAGGGATGCCATCTGATGGAATGACATATGAGTGCCACACAGAGATATTGGCCAGTACAAGGCTGTCAGCAACTCTGGCGAGCCATCTTGGGAAATAAAAAAAATAATGAAATAAAACAGCGCAGCCCTTGTATTCAGGGAGTTTATTGTCAAGCCCTGTTTGATGAAGTCAGACAGCTGACTCACATAAGACTGCCTGTCTGCTCCACGCTCGTGGCCCTGCCTATTACACTGGACCCTCAGACCCATTCAGGCTAAACGGTTCACCTGAGGTACACAGACTGACCCATCAGGAGCCACCTGGTCCCAAATCCAAAACAGTGTCACTGAACTGAACATGGAGGAGTCGGGTTCATTTCTCATATGCATTTTTGGACATAGTATTAGGCAGCGGGCCATGTACCTGTGATTTGCACGGTTAATTTTGGAAAAGCACGGCCAAAAATATGGTGCACGTCTTGCTCAAAGCCATGCTAGTTATCCATATATTTTTCTGTTACTTTGTCACGGCCTAATTTTTTTGGTTAAATCCATCAATTTTTTTTCCAAAAATGAAGCAAATCATCAATTAACTCCAGAGGGTTCCTGGATGTATCGGCGCATTCTGATGACATGCGTGATTTAAGATGATGTGGCAGCAAGACAGAGCCTCGCTGAAACTCTATCTGCACTTTCCACAAAAATGTAAACAAACTACAGTCTACTCTCAATATACCGCCAACTTCCGTTCACAGCCAAATTGGCGGTATAGCGAAAATGGCGTTACAACGGGTTGCGTCCATAATGTGCATGTCTTTACTATATGATGTCTATGCTGCCTCCGTTAACCCGTTCTAATTGCGTTTCTAAATAAATCTTGATTCTGTTATGTTGTAAGGGATCATTTAAAGTGGGGAAACATTTTAAGCATTATTATACCGTGTCAGGAAATGACACCCCATCATCTTGAGGCTTTGGCTTAATCCCACGTCCTCTTCCTGACATCCTGACCTACTGAGTGTTCTGCGATAAATGAACGGTGGCCGTTCCGTAGACCTACTCGTAGCTTGTCGCGATCAGCGTCTGGCGCGTTTGTTTCAGTGCATTGTTAAAATGTATGTGTACTCGATGGCAATCACGCTGGCGGTATAACGGTCGGGAAATCAATGGTATAAGTGTTGTTTGTGCATGGAACTGGGCTGGCGGATGGCGATAGGCGGAAATGGCGGTAGCTAATGGAATAATGCATTGGGGATTTTTGTGCAATGGTTTTGGTTGGCGGTGAGCGAAAATGGCGGTATAACGGCGGGCGGTTTAACGAGAGTAGACTGTAATACCGTGAAGTCAATGGTGTTTTGTTTTGGGTTTTTTTTTTTTTTTTTCATCTTTATTTAACCAGGAAGTCCCATTGAGATTAGGAAGCTCTTTTGCAAGGAAGAGCTGGCCAAGGTAGCAGCCATACAAAGTCCAAACAACATTAAACACATACGCAATACACAATAAACAATAAAACACAATAACAACTAGGGGTGTGTATTGGCAAGAATCTGGCGATATGATACAAATCACAATACTAGGATCACGATACGATATATCACGATATATCATGATACTGTTAAAAAGGCAATTTTTTGTTTGTTTCTTTTTTTAAAATGATGATTTCCTGGAACAATTGAATTACACCAGAAATATGCACAAATACTAAACACATTTTTATTTGATCATAACAGGATCTAATGTTATATCACAAAATGTTCCTGTGTTTAAACTTAAATTATGTTTTACAGACATTACAGTTTAAGATCCTGTTCAGATGTTCATAGTCTGTTAGTTCAGAACTAACATAAGAACATTATTTTTGTGTAATCCCAACAAAGGAACTAACATTATTTAATAAAAGAGTGTTAAATAATAATGAATAAAAGAAAAACAAAAATGAACCTCCACAATATCTGCATTTGAATAAATACCTGAAAATATTGGTAAGTACTTTTTAATATCGATACAGTATTGTGAAATGAAATATTACAAAATATTGCAGAACCGATATTTTCTAACACCCCTAATAACAACTATTCAACCATAATGTCATCAAGAAAAACAGTGACATTCCTCCTTCACTGCGTTCTCCATGATACTTTTAAAATCACTAATAGAAATAAATGCATGTAGTTTTAGTGTTTTTTTGAAGATTATTCCACGACAATAGTGCATGGTAGGAAAATGCTGTTTTTCCAAAGTCTGTCTGTGTTGAAAGCACATGAAAAACCAAAATTAGGAGACACGATAAAAACATAATTTTTCTGCGATAGTGTCATTATATGTGGTGCACATTTGGTGCAAGTAGAGACGGTAAAAACAGGCTTCAGAGCGAATTTCTCAGAAGTTATTAGAGACGTATTTGTTCATGGGAACCATCACCAAAAGGCAAACACACAAAGCCATCACCTGAAAATAAAAATTAACATTCACAGAGCAAGTTGATAGAATGGATTTGCAAAAGTGACAGAAAATATACTGAATCAAATTCTAAACTTATTTTCCACGTCATAACATTTAACAAACCAAAATACACTGGAATGCAGCATTTAAGGTTTATTTTTTCTAATTTTTCTCAGGAACCGGAGAAAGGCGTGTGTGTGTGTGGGGGGGGGGGGCTGCACACATCACATTTACACCCACCGGAATATTACACACCCTGCTTTTTTTTTTTTTTACACACTCCGTTCCTCCATTTCTAGCTAATACCCTGTTTTCGGAGCGTGCCAGAGGCTCAGTTCAGGTGTTATTTTAACTATGTTTTTTCCACATTTCAATGTCACCGGTGAACTATTATATTGAGAACAACAGGAGGAAGGTGTGTGTTCGAAGAGGAAAAAAAAAAAGTCCTTTGATGCAGAAGGTCTATTTCAAGTGTGTGGGTTTTCAAGAATTCACACTAAAGGAAAAATTCCAATGAGAGCAAATCTGTGTGAAAATTAGCAACATTTATTTATTTATTAATTAATTTATTTAATGCTTGTTTCCCATGCTGTCTATATTATAAAGGCAGCATTTGCATAATCAGGCAGCAATCAAAACAGTCCCCTGTCATGAAAATAGATTCAAGGACAACCTGACAAACATCCAAGATTACATATGGGACCAATTAGTGATTCCTTTTTTCCCCTGTTCATTTGTCTACAACAATACATTATAATAGGGTGCAAATTTAATGAAACAATATCTTTACAGCCAAAACGAGTCACTATCAAACAAGAAATGTGATGAAGAATGAGAAGTTTTTTTAAATTTTTTTTTTTATTGCTACAACACTTTCACTTTTCTACAAATTAGAAGTCTGGCCTGTGCTCCTGCAGAGACAAAAAACAGCTAAACATCGAGCTGAAATAATTCTATATGGGTACTTCTACGAAACTGGTCCTAAAAACAGGACATGGGGCTAAAAATTCAAACCAGATGTAGACTAATGTTATGAAGCAAGTTTGGAAGCACTTGGGGTCTATTTTAAAAAGACATACTTACTGAGATAAAAGAGAAACATTTTTTCGATTAAACACATTTTTATATCATTTTACATTGTATTTAATACAAAAATCCGCATGTAACACAGTCAAAAGGACATGAAAATTATGCGCTACTATTTTTTTGAATATCTCTTTATTCTCTCACAGGTACATTTTGGGAATTGAACTAATTATCCAAGGCAGAGTGTTTCACAAAAATGACCGCTGTTGCAAAATCATTCACGATTTATATGTGTTTAACTGGGCAGGTTCTGCATGTAACACCAGAGGACACGATGGGTTCCACACCAAACCTGGAATGAGACTGAGACTGATGAAAAACCCAGATATGTGGATTAGAAAAAACACTAGGATCGACACATTTAACACAGCGTCTTTATTTATAGCCTATATAAGACAATTTCAAGCCATGTGGTCCAAATAAAATGCACTGATACCTAGATCGTTTTTCATGTCCCAATTTGGGTCCTATTTTTGGACCCAATATTTTATTAAAAATTCATTAATTATGGGATGGCTCAGAGCAAAAGTATAGTTTTTTTTGCATTTATCTGATGTTATCATTAGGTACTTTCTAGGGGGAAATATATCTAAATTTACCTGTTATTATTGGGTCTAAAAAGCTAGAAAAGTGACAGGTACCAAAATGTACCCAGTTTCATAAAGGCACCCATATGTGGGACAACAAAAAGTATTTCCTACTGTATTGGTTTCATCAATAAAGAATTGAAGAGCCAAAATTATTTGTTGCCATAATTACCCTGGCTGCTAATTTAAGTGTGTGTGGGATGAAAAAAATCACATTAGCACTTATGTGGAAAAGGGTGTTCACTTTTAAGCACTGAAAATGGATGTGGTCCTAAAGTGTGTAGAATTGGATTGAGGCTTCGTTGAGTGTGATACATCCTGTTGGCCCTCCAAATTGTTTTTTTTTTTCTTTATATCTGGCTGGCATATTATATTCATGAGCACGATGATTTTATGAAAATAGCCTTAGGACTGTTGTGGCTCAATTAGAACATTCAGCTGCAAGCAATTAGTCGACTCAAGTGGGTGATAATCTGTACAGGAATTTTTCACGTGGACACCTCCCCAGCAGATGTGAAACTGCAAGGCAGTACAGTTTGAAATAATTAATTCAATGATAATAATATTCAGCGAGAGGATTTTTCATGTTCTTCTTTTCAGAGGTTTTTTTTTTTTTTTTTTAACCTTTTTTTTTGTTTTTCTTTAATAATTACATTTCTTTTCTTCTTTTGTAATGATGATAATGACAATAATTGCAGCACAAATCACTGAAGACACGCAGCTAATTTCCAGCAAATTAAAACTGCAATACAAATATATTAAAATAATCTTTCTTATAGCAGAGCTTGTTGTACACACATACTCACCGTCTAAGATCTGAGGAGGGCGCTTAGTAGACGATATTTAATTGAATCTGACCCGTCCTTATCACAGTAGCTTGAGGAGCAGCTGAGATGACAGCGACACATCTCGACTAATCATTTTAACAGAAAAAAGCATATTAAGACACAGAATATGAATAAGTGGCTTACATCTATTGATCTGTCTTTGACTAATGAGCTCCATCGTAAGTATTCGATAACAAGGTCATCGATTGCTGTAACATGACGTGGCTGGGTCCGGCTGGGGCCTCTGGATCATGTGACTTCCAAGGAGCAGATCATTGACAGAAATGATCAATGCAGGTCTCTTCTCGAACAGGGGACTTAGAATCCAGCGGAATTACAGGACACTTAAGACTTGAGTTGATTATCATTAATAGTTATTCTACAAATTATTAGAATAGGATAGAATAGAATAGAATAGAACAGAACAGAACAGATTAAATAAGGTTCTTCCCATTCCTTTTTGAGTGTAAATGAATGATTTTGGAAATTTTTTTTTAACTTGCATGTACTCTGTAAATGCTTGAAATAAACAAATAAATGGAATGAATGAATTAATTGTGCTACTCCAGTCAATGCAACAATATTAACAAAACACCACAGCACTACAGAAATAAGAATAGAGCTAATATAAAATTACAATAACCAAAAATAAGATAAAGTATAAGAAGAAAATAGAATTTTTTTTTTTTTACAAGTGTACAAAGCAACATAAGAATAGAGCTAAGTAGAATAAAAAATAAAAATAGACAAAATATGAACAGACGCAAATTTACAGTATTAACAATATTTGACAGTATGTGTATATATATATATATATATATATATATATATATGAACAATATGAACCATATTAACAGTATGTATTAATGAAACAGTAACAGTATTAACAGTATTAACTGTTGACCCTTTATTGCCCCTTCAGAGTTTTATGCAGTTCTTGACATTTCAACAGCTCTGCTCATGCGTAGGGTTACAAATATCTGCACCTGACAGTGATATTACCATGTTTTTGCATGTTTTTTTTTTGTTTTTTTTTTTGTCAGTAAATATGAGTTAAGTTTGGTTCTTGAGACTAAATGGTGCTGCTTACACTATTTTTATATCACTGCCACTGCTGCTTGCTTGGCTCTCCAAGGAGCTGCATTGTTGCCGCCTGACAGCACAGCGCCTTGTTCTTCCTCTCTGTACCTACAGTGTTAGTGTTTATTTAAAGCGCAGCTAGATTAAGATTTCATAAAGATCCCGATTCAGCTTGTGCGTTTCAGAGGGGTGTGCACAAGTTCATGAGCCATGAAACTGCTCTCAACTACTCAAGACTACATCAGTGAAAAAAAACAGAAGAGCAGCCCATCAGTGACGCTCCGTACACCAACAGCTTAGACCAGGGGTGGCAAACATACGGCCTGAGGCCCAAAACCGACCCCTCTAAAGGGTTCAATCCAACCCCAGGAATGAATTTGCAAAGTCCAAAATTTACTAAGACACTGACAGTCAAGAGTATCACTATTTGCTTTTTCACTGGACATACACTGGAAAAAATCTAAATCTTACCAAGTGTATTTTACTCATTTTTGGTCCAAATATCTCATCACACTTAAAATAAGACATAATCACCTAAAGAGTAACGTTTCAGTGAGATATAAGAACTGATTTTTAGACAATAGATCTGGAAAATCTTATTTCAAGAAATGTTGCCAAGATAATTTTCACTTGTTCCATTGGCAGATTTTTTTGCTTGAATTAAATATGAATTAAATCTTGGATTTAGCAAAAAAATCCGCTAGTGGAGCAAGTGAAAATTATCTTGGTAAGATTTCTTGAAATAAGATTTTCCAGATCTACTGTCTAAAAATAAGTTCTTATATCTCACTGAAAAGTTACTCTTTAGGTGATTGTGTCTTATTTTAAGTGTGATGAGATATTTGGACTAGAAATGAGAAAAATACACTTGGGAAGATTTTGATTTTTTCCAGTGTATGCACCAAACTTCACCAATATTTACTGAAGGTCAAAAAAACAGAAGTGTGTAATGTTGATTTGTCCATTAAATCACAAATGGGACGATTTGTTTATTTATTATCTCGAGATGTCATGAGAAGTCATTCCATAAACATGAACGTAAATATGTTGTTTTGAATTTAGAATGCTCGTTACCCTTCTATCACGTACTAAATTCTAATATGATTGGGTTTCCTCATGTGTCCACGCATACCGCCACATGTTTGTTTTAAACTCTTCTTCTTCTCTTGTAACATCCATCAACATCTGGGGGTTTTTTGCTCATGTGACGCTAGTTGCTCAAAAAGGTCTTTCCATTGCAGTTTTGTGCAATACACTAATTCCGTTATGCCCGACAAACCACCTCTTGCAAGTGCAAAAACTTTTCATTAAAAAACAAGAGTTTGGGTGGAATTGTAGTTTTTCCATTAGGCAAATTTTTATTTGCAAGTTATTTTCATGCAATCTGAGGGACAATGGAAAAGAGACTATTGACTCTTGATAAGGTGTTTTGATCATAAAGTTAAATGCTATATTTTTCAGTTTCAGATCGAATAGAATAGAATAGAATAGAATAGAATAGAATAGAATAGAATAGAATAGAATAGAATAGAATGCCTTTCTTGTCACTATACACATGTACAATGAGATTTAAGAGCAGCTTCTTCAGTGCAAACATATACATAGAATAAACAGCATAAAAACAATAGATTTCAACAATAAATAAATGTGTGTATCCTAAGAAAAAAATAAGTTATATATAGATCCCTGTGGTCTGTAAGTTGTAATGCATGTGTAAATGATAAGTCATTATATTGTTAAAATTCACCTATTTTTCTAAAGAAATTTCAGTGTATTCATCATTTTTGTTTGGATAGTTTGTGAATATAACAATTTGCAAACTGTAAGTGTACTTTTTGCACTAAAACAAAGGGATAAATTTAATAAAAATTTATTTATTTTTTAATCATGAACAAAATTGAAATTGTGAAATTGTGATTGCAATTGTGGTTGTGGTTTGAGTCTACTGGCATGGTTACACTGGTCTACAAACAAAATAAAAGTGAATCTTTATCAAATTTGGGTCACTAATAAAAAATTAAGCTAAATCTAATAGTTCAACTCCAACTTTGAAGATACAGAATTGGGTAAAAATGCAAAATTATATGAACTCAGAAAGACTAGGGAAGAGGATTAGGGCCTCTGGAAAATAAATAAATAAATAAATACAATTAAGGTCCAATATATTAAAAGTCAGAATTCTGAGAAAAAAGTCAGAATTCAGACATTTTTTCCCCTCAAAATTCTGACTTTAATCTCAGAACAATAACAAAAAAAAAATATTTGAAAGTCAGAATTCTGAGAAAACAAGTCAAAATTCTGAGATTAAAGTCAGAATTCTGACTTTTTTTTCTCATACTTTTGACTTTAATCTCAGAATTCTGCCTTTTTTTTCCTCATACTTTTGACTTTAATCTCAGAATTCTGACTTTTTTCATAGTATAATAGTAAAAAATATATATTTTGGACCTTTTTTTTTTTCCAGTGGCTGTAATCCTCTTCTGTAGAAAGACTGTTTTTCTCTGAGTTACTAGTTCTACCTCAAAAAACTATCTGCACTTTATAATACATCTACTTTTCAGTCGTTTTATTGTGAGATAAATATACTTCTATTAATATGTAATAAAACACTGTCATAAAGGTTGAATACATGGACCATCTGTAACTTTTGTCATTTATTTTCCTTCTCATCTTATTAAAGTGTGTGAGATTTAGCACCTCTAAAAAAGCTAATTTCCATAAATATATACACCGGTCTTAGAAAGAAAAAAAGGATGTGTCGAGGCCGACACACAAACCTTATAATCTCATGAAACTGATATCCAAATCAGTACTTGGATATAAAATTAGATATATTACGTTACAAAAAATTGACATGCTTAAGATGGAATATTTTTGTTTGCATTTTTTCCAGTAATCTTGTAGAATAGTTTCCTCTAAATCTTGCATGTACTATAAACAACACATACAGTTTATATATAGATATGTAGCACATTCACAGCCATGCGATGTTACAAGACTTGTTCCAGTGTCTTTACCATAATGACCATGGACTTTTGTTGTGTTGAAAAATCAATATGTGAGACTGATGGATGGGAGTCAGACAGTTTCCTGGAGTTCCCCTCCAATAACTGTAGAGTTAACACGAGCATATGACAGTAATTACAAGTTGAAGGGCTCTCTTACCCAGATATTAGGTCAGACCCTTAAGTTGAAAGCAGGATGTTAATGGTTAATTTCTAATGACCTATTTCCTGAAACATTACTGGGCCACCCCCTTTGAAAATGCTCTAAATATACTGATATCGGAGGCGATTATTCGTCTAGCATATGCGTTTTTTCCCCCTTCTTTTTCGGTGTGTGTCCCGTTTGCGACAGTCTGTTTCTTTTGTTGCCATTCCATGGCCCTGGAAATGATTTAATTTTTCAATGGCCTGTCTGCGATCAACAGGCGTGCCTCTTGAGAGAGATGTCTGTCTTGATAATTGTGCCATGAACCTCATCAGCATTTCAGATGAAATGGAGCTAGACGGGTCACTTTGAGTTTAAGAGACGCTAATTTGATTGAAATTCAAACTGGGAGCACCAGGAAGTAGATTGTGCCTCTTTTTTTCTGTAATGTGCTCCCCTCACTCATGTCGCCTTTCTCCTCCAGTTACACAGCGATTGTTTTCGCTGCCGCTGCTGCTGCCATTTCTCTGAACACTATGGAGTGTGGAAGCAGAGACAGTTGAGCAGGGCTAAACAGTCATTATTTCAGCAATTTAAAAAAAAAGAAAAAAAGTACCCATAAGCTAAACTGGTGGAGTCACATGAAAGGAATAAAAAGGTCATGGAAGACCTCATGAATGTCCTCTTTGAGAAGCTGTGAATTTAAAGGCTACACAAACTAAAATACTACTATTATTTTCAATTCGCAATTGATATTTAGCCTGAGTTGTGTACAGATAGGATTTGATTTGTCCATTTGCGACAGAGATGTTGACCAGCTTGGATGAAAAACTGATCTGCCGTACAGTTTTTAAAGTATTCTGGGATGTAGTCATTATTTTCAATAGGATGTTTGCTCAAAACAATATCAGAAAATAATGAAAAAGTGTTCCCCAAAACCCAAGATGATGCTCGTGCATGTCTTGTTTTAACCATTAGGTGTAAGAAAATATTGGCTCTGCAATATATCGTGGTATTTCATTTCACAAAATTGTATCGATACTGAAAAGTACTGTATCGATATTTTTAGGTATTTATTCAAATTCAGATATTGTGGAGGTTCTTTTTTTTGTTTATATTTTATTTATTATTTAACACTCTTTTATTAAATGTTAGTTCCTTTGTTGGGATTGCACAAAAATAATGTTCTGATGTTAGTTCTGAACTAATAGAATATGAACATTTGAACAGGATCTTAAACTGTAATGTCTGTAAAACATCATTTAAGTTTGAACACAGGAACATTTTGTGATACAACATTAGATCCTGTTCTGATCAAATAAAATGTGTTTAGTATTTGTGCAGATTTCTGGTGTAATTCAATTCTTCGAGGAAATAATCATTTAAAAAAAAGAAAGAAACAAAAAATTGCCTTTTTGACAGTATCATGGTATATTGTGATATATGTATCATGATCCTAGTATTGTGATTTTATATCATATTGCCAGATTCTTGCCAATACACTCCCCTATTAACCATAACCTTTGCTGACATAGTGGAGAAACATATACAGATTTAAGAAGCTTTGTTTAGAGAATTTTGCATTTTTTTTCTTTAAAACAAAAAAAATGAGAGAAAAGTTAAAGTGATTATGGATTATCACTGATTCCATTGATTAATCATCCTCGCTTTACCTTTAATAATGCGTTTTTGAGTACTTAGAAAAGCACTATATAAAACTGATGTATTATTATTTTAATTGTAGTTATTAATGGAAATGCAGGTTGTATGGTTTTAGTCATCCGAGTTAACTTATTATTCATTTAGCATATGACATCCTTTGACATTTAATTATTCCTGCGATATGTTTTATGATGGCAGTGGAAAAGGTTAAACTGCTTATACAGATGCATAGAATCCAAACATTTCTCCATTCTACTCTGCATCTGTTTTGCACTATTTTCTTACTCATTTTTAAATCCATCAAATGCATCAAATCTATGCATTTTCTACACTAATTGTCCTAATAGCTGCTTTTCCCAAAAGGTCAGAGATGTGATGGGATTACATTTGGAATACTTCAGGATGATTCACAGGCCAGTTGAGAAAATGGAGGCGATGGAGTCGGAGTTCTGGACCTTATGTCGGACTCATGTGCAGCATTTGGGATCAGATTTACAGCTGAAAGTAAAATAAACTACATGTTTAATGCTCACGTGTCAGCGTTCTCTAGTGATGCTCTAAAGGTGGTGCCACATTTATTTAATATACATTTACATACATACATACATTTGGTGCCACATTTATTTAATATACTTCAAACACATGTTAACATAGTTTCATAGTTAATATGTCACAGTAATATAAATACAGCATTTTCTTTAACCCTTTCATGCATGACATAGTTTAAATACTTTCCAAAGAGTTATAAAGGTAATATTGTCCAAACCACATTAGAGCAGTCTCTATAGACCCTAAGCAATACAATGAAAAAAAGATCATCTTAGTTTTAGAATTTGGACTGATCTGTGATCTCCTGAAGTTAACCTACTCAGACCCGGCTACGGGTTTACTGTCCATGTTTATGGGCAAGAGTTTCACAGCTTTATATAAAAAAAAACGTGTCCACCGCAAAAGACATTCTATAAAATAAAAAAATATATATAGTATTATTAAAACCCTTTTTTTAACCAGGAAAAAAAAAACCTCATTGAGATTAAAAATCTCTTTTTCCAGAGTGTCCTGGCCAAGACAGCAGCAGCAGTAGAAGTTACACAAAATGGAAATCACAGCTGTACATCCACACTAATATACAGAAACACAATGAAAGTCAGTACTAAAAACAAACTTAAAACTGATAAGAACATAGATATAAAATGTCACCATTATTTTAAAAGGTACTAAAAGTATAAGAACAATGTTCCTTAAAAGTATCTCAAAGCCGAACCCAATTCAATCAATTGGAAAAATATTGACACCCACATTTGTCCTTTTCCCATTGATTTAAAATGACTTTGAATGTATTAAAAATGCATCTGAAAAAAACTGTTGCATCATGATGTTTCCAATATAGGCAATTATTTAATTAAAAAAAACAAAACTCGTACTTCTCTGGGTCTCAGGAGGTTCAATATCTTGTTGATAAAACCATGGTTTAAAAAAAAATTCAAAATGCATTTCAACTTTAGCCTAATTTTGAGAAATAAAATCAATCAATCAATCAAAAAAAAAAAAAAAAATCTAGCTACTTTTTTTTTTCATGATTCATGCATGAAAGGGTTAAACTTCAACACAAAAGATGTGCACTTCCATAATGTGAGCTAAATAACTTCCAACAGATTTTGGCTGAAGTAACAACTATTTTTGTTCGTCTTAGTAACACGTTTCCTTTTCACTCAGTTAATTATTCTCTCTCATCATTACTCGGGTAGAATAAATCAGTATTCCTTACACTTTTGCTTCAATAAAATGCCGTTGAGCTATCAAGGTATTTATAGAATAAGAATGTTTCACTCTCGAGAAAAGTGAGAAAAGCTTCCTTTCGCTTCATATTCATTATGTACATGATTAATTACTATATAGCCCCAGACTATCAAAAGATAGTCAGAGATATCATATTTTACATGTATTTAATTAGTGTGCACTCTGAGACCTGTGCCCTGGTAGGCCCAAGTGCTGAACTTTATATATGGGGGGAGGGGGTTTCAATTACGTGCTCTATCTCAAATTGAGGGCTAGGACTATGCATGGCAGAAATCATTAGGGCTTTTTCAATTGGTCTCAGGAGATGCCTGAGGTTTCACAGATGAGACGGAATCAGAGCCACGCAAGCCCATAGATCAGGGCGTCCCCAGCTCCACGGCTCTAAAATTAGGGCAATATATCAGAACCAGCTATCAACACTTATGTCAACATTGTTTCAAAAGAAATATGAGCTATTTTGTTCCCACTGCTTATGTCCTGTTGTTTAATACATTTGCCTGAGAAACTGTGGCAGTTCTATGTCTCATTAGTGCCGTGAATTTTATTATTTTTTTTTATATCATTCTGTTTCATATGCCTAATATAAACCAGGCATTCATTTCCCTTGGTCTCATTGGAATCTCTTAGATAAAGCACAGTAATTTATATTACTCCTACATGATATGCTTATGCATGAGCAAAGGAGACAGATGCATCAAATTGACCATATAAAATATGGAAAGCACTGCAGAGTCATGAAATACCCCCCCCCCCCCAAAAAAAAAAAAAAACTGCAGGAGCCAGCTTGAAGTATGACTTTTAATTCTAACACACTAATTCATTTCCATAACAACAAATAAAACAATAAGCTGATATTGTGGTCTGTTTTCACATATGAAGGTCATTAATAAAGTGAAATGTGCCTTAGGACTGTACACACAGATGCAGACCAAACGTGTTAATACAGGCTCGATAGGACTCTGTTTTAATATCTCCAAAAGCAATTAAAATATTTTAGTCTTTTAGTGAATACAAATATTACCAAATCAGTTGGATTTGGAAAAACAGTTTATATTTTGGAAGGGAAGAAAAACAGCAGGAGGAGGCTCTTTCAAATGAAATGAAATGAATTATTATTATTATTACTAATTATCATGATGTAATTGTTTATCATTTCACACTATTATTTTTATAGTATATTATGGAAATTTTCTTTAGTAATCACATTTCATATTGTGATAATGGCCATTATTTTAATTGTGAATTTATAAAATTATTTTCATCAAGTAAGTTTTTGCAGTCTAAAATTATGAAGAATGTTCAATTTGCACAATGACAACATTTCCGTGAGAGAAACAGATGTAATAGTTATTTTTATTATCGGTGTGTTTCTCCAGTTAATTATGGGATATAGGGAAAAAAAAGAAAAAAAAAAAATTAAAATCAAACACACTGAAAATAAATTTTAAATAAATCAAGAATAGCTTACATATTTTTTCCGGTCCAAACTGTAATAAGGTTTATTTTACAGTCATTGTCAAAGGAAACTCAGTGTTTTGCTGTGTATTTTTTTTCAAACGGTAATTTTACATGTTCTAATATTAAAATGTAATATTATGTTAAATGTTTAAAAGCATATTTTTTCAAAAATAATATTTTCAGTCAGGAACAAAAATTGTCCTTTTTGTGATACTCAAGAGAAATAAGATTTAGACATTTCTAGTGACAATTTTTGATATTGACTAATAAATAACTAATAAATATCCCACTCACATAATACTGCTAACATTCCTTGCCATTACTGAAACTCCGCTGGCTTCAGATTTGAACACAGGAGCTGGTCCTTCAAATTTCAAATTTCTCCTTTTTTTTATGTATTAAAAAAAACACACACACATCATTGACCATGGCTAAAATATGGCGTTTTCAGTCTAAAACCAAAATAACACATATTCCCAGCTCCTTTTCACTGCTCAATTCTGTACCTCCAGAGTAACCAACTCTCCACTGTTCCACTCCACTACCTAATATTATATTAATAACATTTGATCACAGAGCAGCGACTACCTCAGCAGCCCAAATCGGACGCAAAACCCAAAGCACAATACAATGCTACCAGTAATACATTTTCCAATGATCTGCTGTAAATGGGCGCACTGGTCTGTGATAAGAAGAAACAAATATTATCTCTGGTCCCTGCTAAATCAGCAGAACACAGTTATTGATCTGGCTCCTCACATTGCCAATAGAATTTTAAGTCCCTCTGGTAGCAAAGATGGCTTGCTCGGGGTATTGATGTCATTATCATGATTTCAGTACAGCAAAAAGGTGGTCACCTGCAATTCCCCTGGTTTCAGAGCTCACCACAGGCTCAATTAGAATGTCTGCTCTCCAGATGTTAAAAACAGTGACCTAAACTAGCATCTCTGAAGGCCTGGTAAAATGAAACATGGTGGGAATACACATCCTACCTGTACACAATAATTACCTGGTGTCATCTGGGGGATTCACAGTAAATACACAGCGTGCAGATGGGACAGAATATGTCTTTTGGAATGTTTTTGCATTTTGAGCTCCTTCAGTTTGAGCATGAAGTGGAAATCATTTATGGCATTTGAGGAGCGTGATTTTGGCCACTCAGAATCCATAAGCAGAGCCATTTCTGTGAAATACACAAGCTTTGTTTACCTCATACAAACTGCTGAACCAGTGTAGAGGATCACACATGATACAGACTGTATGAAAAAGACTTTACCTGATATTATTACACCAATATGTAAATACACCGTCACTAATTTAAAGGAAAAAAAAAAAAACAGTAGTAGTGTACGGTGGTGTACTTACCTGCTTTGCTCTGTTCAGGACATTTCGAGGTATGAACCTTTAGGTGGTGTGTGTGTGTGTGTGTGTGTGTGTGTGTGTGTGTGTGTGTGTGTGTACCTCCAGCCATTAGTGTGTAGAGGCGAAGCAAAAGAAAAACTAGAGATAGACTGATTAATTGGTTTGGCCTGTAGCTCATACTAGGCATCTAATCTGGAAAATCTTCTTTCTTTTATTTATTATATTATTTATTTATTTTCTACGTATTGATTAATTACTTAATTAACTGCATCAATTTGAGGTTGATGTTCAGTGATTTATAATTGTGTTGATTTTTTAAATTAATTTATTGCTTTGATTTAGATCTTCAGTTCAAGTGTATGTGGTTCTGAGTTCATTTCAGACACGTGTAATGTGTTTTTCAGTTTTTTAGCTGAGTAATTGGCTATCGCTATTATTGTTTTTATTGTAGCCTTTGACAATCCGGCATTGGTTAGTTGGATGATTTTGTGGCTTTGGTTACATATTTGAGTTCTCTGTCTCTTCTCATGGGTTTCTAAATGTGTAGACACCATTTGGGAATGAATTAACTTCAACAGCTTTGAAGCATCTGCTTCAGATGCATTTCCTCCCATTTTTTTTATTCCCTTATGGTTGGAGAAAGGTGTGGACATATTAATTTTGTGTTTTAGGACACAGCCACTGTGGCACAATCAAAAGACTGTTCTATTTTGTCCTTCTCATGGCTTTCTTTTCACTGACACTGTTTTATGTCCCATCAGTGATTCTGTAGCTCTATCAGTTACTGAGTTTCAGTGTTGGGAAAACCTCTTACAGAAAACCAGTTAGTTTAAAATAAAAATAATAATAAAAAAAGACATTTCTGATTTGTTTAGTCCTTGTGGATGTTTTTTTTAGGGGTGGGCTAAGGCCAGTTCTTTGCAGGGTCGAAGATAAATATTTGTTTAAAACTATATTGGTATGCTTTATAACTTTAAACAAAAGGGAAAGATTTCAGATCCAGTGGGACACCATATTTAAATTTAGTATCAATCTATATTATAAAAGCCAAGCGGCCTCTGTGTGTGTGTGAGAGTGTGTGTGTGTAATTATTATGTTAATGATGAGTGGGAGTGAGGCGTGGAAGTTGAATGCTGAGATAGAAAAGCTGGTGTTCCGGGGGGGGGCAAGGGTGTGTGTGTTCTGTGTGTGTTCTGAAGACCACAATGTGAAAACAACAGTTTAACACCCAATAGTAACATCATCATAGCCCCCTTTCCCCTTTAATGTCCAGTCTATGACCATAACTCACTCCGTTTTACTGAAGAGAATTGAGAACCTTTTTCTAAGAGAGTCTATGGGTAGTAGATAAGAGGGAAATGAATCTAATACCAAACAACAGATAAAACCATTCAAATGAGTAAAAGTTAATAATAAGGTAAAATAGCACTTAGATGAGAAACAGACGCAGATCAGAGTGGAGCCCATTGAATTTACAGTGGTCTGTGTGGTCTGTCAGATATCAGACAGACAGATAAAAGAAAAAAAAACAAAAACTGAAACACCAAAAGCACCCACACATGCTTTTATTTATTTTACAAATATCAATATAATAGACACTGGAATAATAGATTATTATTATTATTATTATATTCATAAAAAGAAAAGCAGCAGGTCGGTGTAGCAGTGAACAGAACTCAAACAGGTATTGCTGCACTGTGTTCATAAAATACTGCAAAGCTTTTTGGATTATTTCATTGACCTGTGCACGTTCACTTTCTATACACAGTTGGTTTGAGCCACTGGAAAATAACACACAGACTGGTACAGCATACAAAGGTTCTGTTCTTCAGTACACTGAAGAAGTGAATGGGGACCTGATAGGCAAGTACTGAGACCAACAGACTCAACAGTAGGTGCACTTCACTCCTCCTTCAGCTGAGTTTTACTCTTTTGACGTGTTTATTGACATGTTTACAGGGGAACGGGCACAGATAAAGGATATTTGTTGTACAAAATCTGAAGAAACTGCACATCTCTACATGTTTTTATTGAGATGCCCTGATGTATAGTCTAAGCATGTGGGCATCAGTAAAATAAAACATCATATCACTGAAGCCAAGGTCCGAGATTTATCTGTTGTGTTGTATTAAATAATCTTTATCATAGTACTAGAAGGTCTCAGAGCATCTGTCTGTGTCTGTGTGTGTATCTGCGCAGATCTGAGAAATTGAGATGTTTTGAACTGGCCAATTTTGTACCTACAGTTGAGGAATAGTCCCATATTGACATTAAATATCTTTTTTCTTTAAAATTCCCTTTTTTTTTTTTTAAAGTCAAGAGGGACTGATTTAGTTCACATTACTAAGCAGTTACCAGGGGGAGGGACAGGAAGAGGAAGTGGACTCTGTTTGTGTGTGTGTGTTTTTGTGTGTGTGTGTGTCTCGGCCATCACAATAATCCGTACAGAGCTGACTGATGCAATTAGGCATAGTTACGTGTTTTTGGTCAAGGAAGACAGTAGTGAAAACAGCAAGTTGATAGGACCAATATTTTAGGAGATATTAGTAATTTTGGAATACAGTAGCCTTCCAATCACGTTGCTATGGCCAGGATGGTTGATGGAAAGGGCAGTACTACACTGCATGATGGGAAATGAAGTTAAAAACGGGAACGACCCATTTATTTACTAACTTCAGTCTATAGATATCGGTATTAATATATTAATTGTCGTTTAAATTTTACAGAATGATTTACCAAACTATTTTTATGTCAGTACTTATAAAATATAGACTAACATCTTTTCCCAAAAGTCAGCTCGGCCCAGCATCAAAACGACCACATCTAGAACCTGTGGTATCCCGCAGGTCAACGCGCTAGTGTTCCATAACTTTCCATGTTTGATTTTGTGCTCATTGGGGTGAAGGCCTCAAGGACTTAAAGAATAGCCTTTAAAACTGTATAAATACACTGACCAGCCAAAAAACTGAAAAAAAAAAGTCCCCATCTGGGTTTAACTCATCCAGTAATTCAGATCCTTCTATATAAATATGTATATCAGACAGAATGTCACCTCAAACCCTTGTATAGACCCCGAACATCCCAATGAGTGCACCCGACACTTCACTCCACTCACTTTAAAATGCATGTATTAAACTTAATATTAAAGGTAACATATTCTACTTTCTCTTTAACCTTCACTGTGCGGTGCAGGTTAATTGTGAACCACAGATCTATTTAGAATGCATAAATGCTCCGATATCTACACATTGATTAATCCTTCCTGAACTTCACAGAGCATAGCAGAGTGTGTTTTTTTAGGTTTAACATCACTCGGTTGTGGGAGGAAAAAAAAATCACACTATATCATGTCCTGCTTTAATGAAAGCACAGAAAAATATAAAACCAGTGGCGGTTCATCAATAGAGGGCACGAGGGTGCTGCCCCGCCTGTCTCATATGAAGAAGACGATAGGAATCACCTGAAATAATTTTACAAAAACATTAATATTTAAATAAAGGAGCTATACATGATACAGGCCATGAGTATGGTGTATAATCTGCATTTAAATGGAGTTTAAACATGTTTTCATTTAATGAGCAGTTAAGTCACATGTTTACTGTTTGGGGCACGGGCCGAGAATTCCATTGGCTCCCGTTATGAATGGCGCGTGCAGTAGACCCCTCTCCAATACAAGAGCTAGGAGAGCCCAAGCACCACCCACAGGAGTAAACATCACATCCCGAAAAGAATCAAGACCTTCGTCAGAAATGGAATTAGCGAATAGGTCCACAAGTAAAACTACTGAGCTACAACTAAACAGCTGGTTAGTTCAGTGGTTAACACAATGGACTACAGTGTGGGGAGCTACAGGATCAATTCCTGCTACAAGTGGTATCACTGATATGTTTTTAACCCTGACATTGATTTTCTGTTTTTTTTTTAGTGCCATGCGATCTACCTGCACTACCTTCACCCCTGGTCTAAATACATTGTCCATACTATCAGTGGAAAAGACACTTGTCAGGGACATGTCTGACTTGAACAGTTGTCATAGAAAAATGTACATGTTTGAAGGATAGATGGTGAAATTTACATATAAAAAATACATGAGTGAAAACACATACTGTGTATTTTTTATTTTAATTTAAATTTATATTTTAAAATGGTGGTGCATGTGCTTTGGTGTATCCTATTGGTGATATGTGGTTATAGTGCAGCTGAAAACTGACTTAGATACTGCCCCGCCAAAAAAAAAAAAAAAAAAAAAAATTCACCAGTCGCCACTGCATCAAACCCATGTTGGAACACTTTGGAACTGTGGGATTTGTTATGTAGTCATAATAATAATAATAATAATAATGATAATCTATTAACATTGTCTTTTTTTGGAGGTTAATACATGACTGACATCCTGTTTTGTGTTTTGTATTTAAGAACCTTTCCTCATTTCGTGGCGTAAACATCAAACTACCACATCGATGTGTTTTCAGTGGCCTGGGCATATTTACTATTCATCATGTTCTTTGAAGACGATCTGACACCAGGCTGTTTTAGTTCTAGATATAGAGACATAGAGAAATGTCAATATTTTACACACATTTTTCTATTAAGGGTGTTTTTTTACTGCTGTCAAATGTGACCCAAACAGTATGCAAAGAATAGCATGTATCGGAAACACGATAAGATTACATCATTAAATGTGGCCCAAATTTAATCTTGTAATGAGCCAGCGTTGACCATGTGAAGGTTAACCCTGTAAAGCCTGAACCATTAAATTATTGACAGAAAATTCCAGTTCTTTGAAACTGGAGTCTTTATTGGTCCTTCTGAACAACCCTAAAACTTTTTTCAAATATCAACTTCCATGTATGACTTTCAATTAGGGATGTAACAATATGAAAATTTCATATCACAGTTATTGTGACCGAAATAATCATGGTTATCATTATTATCACGGTATTGTTGAAATTGTGCTCAAAATGTTCAAAAAGTACTTATACACACACTGAAATAATTTAACCAAGTTGTATTAAAAAAAAAATAGAAAAAAGAAAAAACAAATAAAATAATTGGCATAATGTACCTTCTGTAGGCAGAAACATTCAAATATTAACCCTTAGGGGTCTGAGCCTTTTTTGGCCATTTTTCAGTGCTTTTGATTTTGCCTTTATATACTATATAAACAAATGTTTACCATACCCATGTTTGGTATCTTTTTTTTTTTCAGCACAACTTCATCTGTATCATCTGCCTATTATTTTTTTCACATTAACCTTCTATATCAACATAAAAGGACAAAAAACACAAAAAAATATATAAAATCCAATTTGAAAAATGTATATAATTTATTGCATAAATAACACAAAGATGCTTAACGAACCTTTTCAAAGACTTTAAAAGTATAAGAATAAGATGTAAGTATCAGAATATTGGTTCCAAATATTAGCTATATAAAATCATTTGTAATAAATAAAAACTACTCAAATATCTGACGTAAAACCACAGCTTTATATACTGTAGGGTTTTTTCCCCTAAAAGTGTGGTAATCAAACACGGTTATCATGATAATTAGAATTTAAACGGTAATACTAACCGTCTGCAATTTTACCGTAGTTTATCGTTATACTGGAAATCGTTACATCCCTACTTTCAATTTTGTGTCATATCTGATACATTGGGTCTCAATGCTCAAAACAAATTCCTGTGTATTGCATGTATTTAATTGTATACATTAGGTTTTTCAGGACAAAAAAATATCGCACTGATCATGTAGAGGGCTTCAAAACACATGTATCAAATATGATACGTTTGGCGTTATAGGGTTAAGAGGTTTTAATTTATGTGCACAATTCAGCAAATTTAGGCACAGATCTTGTTTTCATTCATTTGTTGTTGTTTTTTTTTATCTCTTTTTTCCCTCCTTTACAGATGCAACAATCGAACCCAGTGTATCGTGATCACGGGTTCAGACGTCTTCCCTGACCCCTGTCCAGGGACCTACAAGTACCTGGAGGTCCAGTATGAGTGTGTGCCCTACAGTAAGTATGACCCTTCTGTCATGACTTGAATCCTCACTTCCAGTTCCTAATCCCTTCCCCTCTCATCTTAAATTCCTATCTCTGTCTTTTACGTTCTTCCTTCCTTCCTTCCTTCCCTCTCTCTCTCTCTCTCTCTCTCTCACTCTCTTTTTCTCTCTCTCCTCTGTGTCATCCGACATTATGTCCGATTTCTTTTCCGTGCCTTGTCCAGACACTCAGCTCTCTTTGTGCGCTACACCTTCAGCACCCTTTCCCCCCTCTGTCTCATCCTCCATGTACGTGGCACTATGAACTTTTCATGAAATATGACCTGTGAAATCCTTTGGTCCTCTTCTGTACTGCCTTTATTATTGATGTGCTCGCCGTGTTTCCAGCAGATCGACGAGCCTATGAGGTAGTAGAATAGAGAGAGGGTAGTGGAAGTCATGCTGACTCTCTGTGACGCCAAGCAAGTGTTTCATTACTCATGTCTCGTACAGAGAAGTCTGTCAGGCAAAAAATGCCGTTCACCTTGATGACTTAATATACATCCATACAACAGGTGTTGCAATATGTTAACAGATGTTTCATTATGTAACAGAACAGAATGGCTCCACTTGTAAGTCAACAAGGTAATATTTCATCTAAAGAGATAGTGTTAACATTTTGCCTTGCTCCTCAGATGCTTAAATATTAATTACAATTCATCGACCAAACAATCTTTAGATTGCCCTTTGCATTAAAATTCCCCTTTGTCCTTTAAGCTGCCATGTTCATCTGCAATTTGTGAAGGAAATTCCCCTGTGTAACCTTTACAACCTGATTAATTCCAAAGATTTAGATGAATTGCCAGAATCTCTAATCAGGTGGAACTGGCAAAAGCTGAGCAGGGATGAGGATAAAAAGATATTAGTACTTGTTGATGCATTATTTTGTTCACCAGCCTTAAGACACATTTCAGCTTGGAATCAGCTGAAAAAAAAACTGAGTATATCTCAGACATAAATAGCATAGTACACACACACACACACACACAGGGTGCAATTTGCCAAAAAAGGGGGGGGGGGGGATTTTTAATTAATTTATTTTTTGTCAGACATGGGGGGGCAGCAGTTATATACGTGGGGGTGCAGTCTATAACTAACAGAACTAACAGAACTAATGCTGGCATGAAACGAAAGTGAAACTTTACATACTTTCAACGTCCCCCCTCCACTGCTCTATGCCCCCTCCCCCTTTACGGCACCCCAGTACATGGGGACATTTGGAATTCTGACACTGCCGACAGTTCGGTTCAGGTGAACGTTAGTGTCAGTAATGTAGGATATAGGTGAAAGAAAACTGTCACAACCTGCTGTTATTTCCATTGGTTGGTTGTCCCCCCCGAGGATGAAATTCATTGAGCAGAAGTAGGGATGTAAAAACCAGAGGGGGGGGAGGGGGGGGTTGATCTCCCCCATCTCCCCCAACAAATCACACCCTGCACATATATATACCGGTATATATATATTAGTTGGTGAAGCTCATGACAACTTAAAGGTTAACCTCTCCGACACTTTGAGGACCTGTAATTATGAGAAATGAGTATTTGAATCCACCATGACCAAATACAGCAGCTTGTACCTTTAACAGCTTTTTTTTTCTTTATTTTTTCTATTTTTTTATGGTTTAACTTGCCTCATAGTTAAGTGAAGTATTGATCCTATGTCTTGCTGTGCTACCTCCAGCCTTAATAGTAGGATTAGCCTCAAGGTGCACTCATGTCCGCCCACTGTTATGATTGTATTTTGCTTCTTTCTTGCACCAAGGAAACAGTGCAAGTCTGCCTTAGAGTGCTGAACAATAAACTTCTGCCCAAGGACTCTTGAGTCCAGGCCAAAGTATATTTAACAAGAAAAAAAAAACAAACAAACAGTAATTCCAAGGAGGTTCATATCACTTAAAGAACTTTCAAATATGCATGTCTGTAGCCCCATCTTTTTGCTTCTCAAGGTCCATGCCCAACCAGAATAGGACCAAGAACACAGAATGTATCCTATCGCAACTGCCCCGGTAAGTGCTTAGTGTTCTCCCAGTCTGATCCAGTCCACACAAGCCCAGTCCAAGCCTTTCCCACTCAAGCCCAGATCATCTGTGGTAAAGTTTGATAGTTTGTGATTTATAGACAAGTTCTGTGTTATGACTCTTCCCTCTTACCAATCCTCTGTGTCCTGTCCCCCTGAATAACATATATACCGTATAAATTACATATCGCAGATCAGTTTGTTGAGCCAGACTAACACAGAGAACGACACTCATAAAAGATGATTTACTGAGCTTTTCCACAGCAGAGGAAGAAAAAAAAAACATGTCTATTTTGCTGCTGGAAGAGCAAAGATCTCTGTGTTCACTTCTCTGCAGTTTACAGACCTGATAGATCATATGCCAAATATGAAGATTTGTGAGTAAAAACACTACAGCGCTTCAGCAGCTTAGGATGTCACAGATTTGCTGGGATACAAGATTTGAGAAGTTGTTTTGCAAGACAACATATTAAGTCCCCATTAAGCTGATCAACGGCGGGGCTGTAGAAAGTGTCCTCATTTCGACCACAGGAAGTTCTGCTTCCAGGATGTCCCGCCTACAAATATGACCAGCAGTCTAATGTAATTTTCTGATAAACGATTGGTTCTTTTTTTCAGCAATAGATAAAATCTGCTGCCCGAGTTTGCATAACCACACCAGAAATTCTGAATTTTCCACATGGGTGCAAGTGTCATTTTGCAAAAATAAAACAAAACAGAAGTTACGTACATTTCCACCATTCTCATCCGTTTTGGCTTCATAACTTGGTTCTGGTCATGAATTTCCCTCATTAACAACATTATCTCCATGTTCCAGCCAAGGATGTAAATTTTGCCTTCTCCTGGCACTGAGTCACCCTTCCAATTGGCTCTGGTAATTGCTTGAATCAGGCCACATAAAAGTCAAGATGTTTCTCTGTAAAGACTGTTCTGTGCAAACTATATTGAAACAGAAAAAAAAAAAAGTGTAGTAAAACTGTAGAGTCGTGCCAAAAGGTATAAAGTCCTTAATGCTAATCTTTCCATTTCCATCATCACATGCTGATGCGAGTAAACCCTCAGCTCCATACGACAGCGATTCAGAACATAGCAGTCTGAGCCCTTTTGGTGTTTGTTTTTGGTTTGTTTTTCTTTTGATTTACATGATGCTTTAGTTTTATGTCTGTATAAGTAATACTGAAGAAACTGACTCTGCACTCAAGGCAACAGCTGATTATTGTCGCTGTGTCTGAATAGTAACAGTTAGTAATACAAAGGGATTTCTTGATGTCTTGTGTAAACTGTTTGGGGTCTTTGGGGCTGTTGTGGGCTGGGTTGTGTCTTGTTTTTGTTCTTATTCTCCATGTTAATGTATTAAAAGTGACTGACTCTCTTCCTTTCCCCTGTGCAATTTGCAGGAACTCTCCTCAGCTTTCTGACCCACTCTCTTACTCACCTGACCAATTTCTGATCGCAGAAATGATGCTTTTTCTCTTTGTACATTTCTACTAACGTCATCAGGTCCCCCTCCCCCCGTCATGTGTTGTGTTTTTCTTTTCAGATTCATGCTGCCTCTCTCTGTTGATTTCTTGTCTGTTCTGTCTTCTGTGATGCGGGCGCTGTCTCAGAGCTCCGCTATTGTTCACGTGTTTTGGTTTTTCACTATGTTTGGTCTCATACTTAGTGGAAGCATCCTTCAATTTCCTCTGCAGAATGCCGTGTGCTCTTTTATGAACCTTTTTGAATTTTAACTTTCCTTCTTCCTCTAAAGCCTGGGTCAGACTACAAGTTTAACTAAGTCAGATTTGATGCTAATTGGCACTAGCCGCAGAGTGCAGGATTCAAGAGGGTGATGCAAATTACCCTGTGATACACTGACCCAGCATGGGTACGCTTTAACTTTATCTTTTGATATCTCTTAGTCCTTACAGGCATTTTTGCTCAGTTCTGAGTGTTGGAAAAGCGTTGTAGTCTGACCCTGGCTTAACAATTGGTGTTTATGTAAACCTAATCTGTTCAATTATTGAGCAGATTTTTAGGCTTGCTAGTTTTCATGAAATCCTTGAGTTTTCAAGCCTTGTGTAATCTTTTATAATACAGCTATTCTTGCCCACTTGGACCATAATTGTCCTAAAAGGTTTTACCAATTTATCAGAGTGCCTTGTTTGAAGTTGCCCATTTTCGGTCAAATATATAGAGGGCTTGTATTGTACAAAATTCAACCAGTTAAAGACAGAGTTGTATAGTGTAATTAATCCATGTTTCAGAAGTCAGTGCACTTAAGTGATACAAATATATTTTGCTCCAGTGATTAACAGTGATTACATGTTTCCTGAGTAAGACCATGAATAGGTTTCTCTTTTTAAATGTTCTTAAATAAGATCAATGAGCAACATGTAGCCTCTGTGTTCTGTGTTTACAATTACATGGAAAAAAAAACAAGAAAGAACTAAAATTACACTTGCCTTTTCTATGGTGCTTGACTTGGTTTATGGCAGTGGGTGACTAAACAGAAAGTATAATCTTTCAGTAGAATTCCAATAATATGATAATGCTCACATAAATGTGGTCAGTCATAAATGAATATGTACTTACAATTAGGGCTGGGCGTTAAAAGAGTCATAAAGAAGTCCTGCTCATTTTCACTGTTCCCCATTGGACCTTGTTTCTCACAAAAAAAGTAAGTTATTTTTTTGATCCCATTTGAATTGTCCCTTCATTTACACATTTGTTCTTTGTCAGTTTAAAAGATGATTTTACTAGTCAAAACAAAATTGTTTCAGTATCAGACTGTAATATCTATATAGATACTTAAATAGAAAGACTACACCCCTGAAAGTCTCAGAGGGGACACCATCAGAACTTCATCTCTCTATGATCTGTTCTGCACCACCGAACATATCTCTGTAGCTTCAATATGACCTGACTGGTGTCATTTTATGCCTCTTTTTCACTTAACTCTTGAAAAATGAGGTGAAATACGTGAAGTATTTGTCTTTGGTGTTGATGACGTTGGTGGCATTTAGAGATTCAGCCATTTTGCACAAAATGTGATATTACTTTATTATTTTTTTCACAAACTGTGACCTTCTTGATTTGTAAAATTATATTTTAAACCAATAAATATAGAAACTGTATCACAATTCAAATGGGATCAAAAATTGTTTGTCTCACACTATGACTGCCATTCATAATTTGGCCAAAGCTAGGTCCCATGGAGCACCTCAGAGGGGGAGGGACTTTTATGGTTACTGTAACATATATTCACATCATGGTTATTATTATATTTTCCATTTAGCATTAGGGTTTTATATTATTTACAGTACATGGTCAATTAAAATACTTCCAACTGTTAGAATGTTTTGTTGTGTTTTAATTTTACATATGCATAATGTATATGTTGAAAATAAAGTTTTTAACAGTAGAACTGAGGTCTATGACAGCATATTAGGGCCACATAAGAAAATAAAAACACTTGTTACAATGAGAATAAAGTCGTAAAATATTGACATAAAACCTGTAATTTTATGAGAATAAAGTCAAATACAAAAAGATTCACAATTTTATGAGAATGAAGTTGCAATATTATGAGAATAATGTTGTCATATTTCAAGAATAAAGCCATAATATTGTGAGAATAACATCGTAATTTTAAAAAAAGTGGGAAAAATATGATAATTTATGAGAAAAAAGTTGTGGTGTAAGCACCGATAGCCCTGCAGCCGACTACTTCCAGTCATTTCCTCCTCCGAAAAAGAGGCAGTTTTCTCCAAATCCATTCGATTCTTATGATGAAACAAACCTAAACATGTGAAAACTGTCTTCAGAGTCCTCAGACTAATGCTAATGTGTTGATGGTGGGTGGGGCTAATAGGCTCAGTATTTGGCCTTTGTGCGTAAACCCCAAATGAAAGTAGAGCCTCACAAAATGTTACAAGTTCTACATTATGCGTCGAGTGGGTACGACTTTATTCTCAAAAACTCTGCCTCGTTTTGTATTCAGCTTTATTCTTATAAAATTATGGGTTTTATCTTGTTATTTTATGACCTTGTTGTCGTAGTGACAAGTGTTTTTATTTCTTATGTGGCTCTAGTACGCCATCATAGTGGTCAGTGCTCTGCCTTTAAATTTGTTTAATATTCTACCACTTATCTAAGGCTCGTAATGGTCTGAACATATGGAAGCATTTAAAACTACAAGTAATCATCTTTAAGCTTTCATTCAAGGCCAACAAATCAGAAATACAAATGTGATGGAAATAATGATTTAACAGACTCACAATAAGCATTGATAATGAATTTTCTGGATTTAAAACTTTTTTTTTTTTTTTTAATCATCATAGCTATTTTATCCACATCGCCCAGACCTAATTACAGTATTTATTATTTAATGGAACTGTACACCTATAAATTGATCTGAACATGGAATTTATTACATAACATATTCATTTGCAGCTTGTATGTTGTCTAGTCCAAAATTCATCCACCTCTGTAAACCAATTGCAGCGATCAGTCCTGATCACAACCATGATCAGACTGTTCTTGCTGCTCTAATCTGAACGGCTACTTTTCTAAGACAGGACATTGACAACCGTGTGTGTGTGTGTGCGTGTCTGTGTGTGTGTATATATATGTGTGTGGGTGTGTGTGTGTGTGTGTGAGTTTGTCAACTTTTTCACGATTTTCTTGCCTTTCTCCAAATAGGTCTACCAGACTTTGTCCATGTCTCGTAACGTTTTTTCTTTTTTTTTTTTTTTTTCTGCATATGTAAATCACAGCGATGACAGTTAATTCATATTAATCTCTTTTTTTCCCCTTGCACCCCTTTCATTCTCTCTTCCAACGCTTAAAATAGAAGTGGAGCAAAAAGGTAAATAACAGACACGATCCAAACCCTAGCTCCTTGTTTTGTGGCATCTGGTTGTAAACTAACTATTTTCCCATGGTGGCCGCTACAAGCCTAATCGCAGACGTTACCTGCAGAATCCCCCTCAACTGTAATGTTGTAATGGCCAGTGTAGTACAAGCCAAGTGAGTCTGGCCATAAAAAAGACAGCACACAAGCAGCCAAAAGATGTAAATGGGGGCGTACTGGCTGCAGTCCATAGGGGCTTCCTCTCTTCATTCTCCCTGGGTGCTTTTGCTACTCAGCAGAATGTCATATTGCCTGGCTTCCAAACCCTCGTCCATAGCATGCCATGGTAACGGTGTTTTTTGGCCCTTTTTTTCAAGCTATTGCTTTATATTGTCCCCCCCCCTACCGTTTTTTCCTCTTTGAGCCCACATCTCTCTCACACTCTTCTCCCCATTATTCTCACCTTGACCACTTGCTGCTCTTTTCTTTGTCAACTCTTATGCCTCCAATGCCTCAGAGCAACAACCAAAAAACAAACAAAAAAAACAAAAAACAACACCTCAACAGACCCTCACTGAAAGTTGTTTGAATTTGTGACATTTGCACCACTTGGTAATGACAAGCGCCTCAGGTATATAACCATAGAAAAGGTGGTGTAACTGAGATACATCTAGGTACACGTAAACATTTTTCAGACTCTGCTGACTCCTGCTCTCTCATAACCTCTCCCGTCTGTTGCCGAGTGACTTCTTTAGTTGGCTGCATTTTTTTGTTTACAGGACAAATTGTTTCGTTCTGTTTTGTTTCTGTTTCCCCTCATTTGTGTTCTACTCCCAACAGTAGATGTCTATGAGGCAAAGCTTCTTTTTTCTTTCAAGACTTCTTTATATATTCAAACATTATGCTTAATAACTTTCCAATTCTTTTTTCTTTCTATGCACAATACCAAAATCCTTATACTGCTCATGAGTATTGGCTATAGTTGTTAGTTGTGTTTTGGCCACTCTTTAATGTGTGTCTGTCCCCACTCCTCTTGGACGACCTGTAAAACAAACTGAAGACATTAGAGATGACATTGATGTTACATGTATTTTTTATGTTGTTTTTCTTTTCATGTGTTAACCTGTGTATGTTTCTTATTCTACTCTTCTTTCGTTACTAGTTTTTCTTTGTCCTGGGACTCTGAAAGCTGTTGGTGATCCTTCATTTCTCTTTGAAGCGGAGCAACAAGCCGGCGCCTGGTGCAAAGATCCACTGCAAGCCGGTGACAAAATCTACTTTATGCCTTGGACTCCTTATAGGACAGACACTCTTATTGAGTATTCGTCACTGGATGACTTCCAAAATGCCAGGCAAACCATCACCTACAAGTTGCCTCACCGAGTAGATGGGACTGGATTTGTGGTCTATGACGGGGCTGTGTTTTTCAACAAGGAGCGTACCCGCAACATTGTGAAGTTTGACCTGCGGACTCGAATCAAAAGTGGTGAGGCGATCATCAACAACGCCAACTACCACGACACGTCGCCTTACAAGTGGGGCGGGAAAACAGACATTGACCTGGCAGTAGACGAGAACGGCCTGTGGGTGATCTACGCCACGGAGCAGAACAACGGCATGATAGTCATCAGCCAGTTGAACCCCTACACGCTACGCTTCGAGGCTACCTGGGACACGGCCTACGACAAGCGCTCAGCCTCCAACGCCTTCATGGTCTGTGGAGTACTCTATGTGGTCCGCTCTACCTACGAAGACAACGAGAGCGAGGTCAGCAAGAGCCTGATTGATTACATTTACAATACCAAGCAGAACCGGGGGGAATACGTTGACATCCACTTTCCCAACCAGTACCAGTACATTGCAGCTGTGGATTACAATCCGCGAGATAACCAGCTTTATGTGTGGAATAATTTTTACATCCTGAGATACAATCTGGAATTTGGCCCACCTGATCCAGCTCATGGTAAGAATCCAGTACCCCCAATCATTTTTTTTTCTCTGCAGACAATAATGTCATATTGCATTCCTGAATGCATTCCTGTTGCTGTGAAGTGTGCTTTGATATTCCTCAGTATTCCCCATCTATGTATCAAGTGTCACAGCTGACTGATTTTTAATTTAGAATCTAATATGTGGTAGATATGTTACGGAAGCTTTGGAGTAGGGAGGCATCTCGGGGGTGAAGTGAGCAGGGCTCTGTGGTAAACAACACCTCAAAGCCAGTTACCATATCATAAGGGATCAGTATCTAGGGGATTTGGGGAGGTTTACCATCCGGGCATTCCCTGAGTCCCAAGTGCTAAGGCTCCAGGGACCCCTGCAAGCACATCCCTTTTTTTTAGTGAGAGTAAGACAGGGAGAGAGATATACTCTCACCTCTGGAAACATACATGCCTGGACAGGTGCAAAGTCTGGCCTTGGGCAAGGTTAGATCATTCCCCAAGTGATGCTGAAACTCTGAATCTCCATTGGCCGAGAAGAAAAAAAAAATACTTTGCACTCTGTAGGCGGAGTGTAAGTATTCAAGGAGAGAAAAAGATGATAAGCACAAGAGAAAAGGATCAATCATCCAGGGTCACATCAGCAGTGGATATTTTTAATTTAGCTGTCAAGAGCTGAGGCAAAGCTAGCCATGGCATTTGATAGTCTTTACACAGAGAATATAATAACAGTAATTATCCTAATCCCTTCCACACCCAGAGTTCCTAAGTCCACGTAATGCTGAATGCAGTCAGTGATGAGCCGTGGAGGTCAAGCAACTTTTCCACAGATTATCCAAGAGCTCAATATTTATTAAAGTGTTTGCCTGTCCACTTCTGTATTGATAGGACTCGGGCCAGCGCTGTAAAATTGGGTTCAGTCAGTGGAACAGCATTAGTATATCCACAACAAGGCCAGCTTTGACTGTCACAGGGAAACACAGTCCAGGTTTTACAGCTGAATTAATATTCAGAGGATGTGCCAAACAACAATCAGGGAAACCGAGATAGGAGAAAAAAAAATGTTCATTTCTATTTTTCCAGTTCTGTATAACATATTTGAAGTTTCTGCACTGGCATTAAGAACGAGTTAAGATACAAAGATGAAGGCCTTTATGAAAATTTTATATTAGTACGTTGGGAGTATATTTAGAGCAATTGAAGGACTCACCAGAGTTAAAATGTTTTTCAGTCATATCCCCCCCCAAAAAAAGTAATAATTTTACACACACAGAGAATTGTAAATGAGCAGATCTTAAGTTCTGCTTCATATTTACCAACTTAAAATTACCCAATATAACTTTTTTCCCTGGTCTCTAAAAATTAAAAAATAGGAGTTTGTCATTGCTCGTCTGCTTATTTTGAAACAGTAAAGCTTTTATTAAGCAGGAGAGTGTTACAAGTTCACTTTAGCTGTTATGGATTCCTGAAATAAGCTGCGTATGGGGAAGCTGCACACAATTGATTTATTCATTTGCTGAACAGACACCAATTAGCGATTGAGAAATCAAAGACCATGTTTCCCTACGTGAGATTCCAGTGTCTGTGTGCGTCTGTTCAAGAAAATATCTTTCAAATACTAGTATTAAAACATGAAATCTCATAAGCGTCTAAAAAAGCCTACCTTCTTGTTCTGTATGTGTAAGAGCATACAGTGTTTAGAAATAAACAGTACCTGACATGCTGTATTTGCTCTCAGGGCTGCTGTACTCACAGATCTTTATTTTACTGTCAACATGAAGTCTGCTCCCCCTTCTTGACGAATGAAACATGTGCCTGGTGATGTTGCTGACTAATATATGTTGAGTTGCAGTCGATGAGTGCAAACAGAATGGTCCAGGATGATCATCAAGATGTCAATAAACTTGTCCTCCCACATGGCTGATGTTGACACATAAATGATGGCACTTTTTTTCTGGCTGTCACCGGACGCCCTCTCTGTGATATCTTGATGCTCGTTTCAGCGCCTGCTTCAGTAGGCACTGAAACAAGCTATCAGAGGCCGACACTTTAGGGTAATAAAAGTTTTACTTTTTTTGTTTGTTTTAACAAAAAACAAAAGGCACAAAAACAAAGTGATAAAGTTACATATTAGTTATTGTTATGTCATTGGGAGGGTAGTGGTCAAACAGCAGATGGTTTTAAACGCTGCTATAAGAATAGTAGTCTCTAATAGAAAAGGATATTTTAACTCCTTTTTAAAGTTAAATAATCAAGCCAAGTTGATTAGTTGGGGTGACTTTGTTAACTTACGCCATCCACCCAGATCAAAACAGTAAAAATGGCAAAAACTGACGAACTGATGAGTGGGTAAATCACAAGTACACTATTAAATTCACACACATTTAAAACACTTTTTCAAACTTTACTTAACATATGCAGTACTTGGACAGACAGTGTCATAATCATTAGATTTCTGTCTCTGTAAGGTAAAAAAAAATTTAAACCCTCTCACCCCATATATAATTTACTGAACTCTTAAAAAACAGTGTTGACTATTCTTAATGCTTTGACCAATCGACTAGTCCTCTATCCATGTGCATCCACAGTTTGTAATTAGAAATGATATTACCGTTGAACTGAATGTCCATGTCAAAGTAATGGATACATACAAATAAATAAATCAGTAAATTCATAAATCTGGAACTGGACTATCAACTGTCAAAAACAGTTAGGAGCGATTTTTATCTTGTAAGTAATTATTCTACCTTAAAGTAAGGAGCTGAGATGCCTGATGTTAACTATTGAGCATCACTGCTGACAACTTTTGCTTATTAATCCTAAAATGACCAATGATCAGAACTGATACCTGTATCAAATATACAGTAGATATTAAAGTTAGATCTCTCTCTCTCTCTCTCTCTCTCTCTCTCTCTCTCTCTCTCTCTCTCTCTCTCTCTCTCTCTCTCTATATATATATATATATATATATATATATATATAGTTTTTTTTTCTCCAGTGTAACCAAAGACTGTACTTGCATATCAACACTGCATTTCCTGCAGGCTTTTTTAGATTTCCCAAGTCCATAAATAAGTCTTACAGATAATTCACTGTGTCATGGAATGCAGTCACATTGCTGTTTAGACCCAGTGTGGCAGATGTTTGAGTTTGTATCAAGCCCAATAACATAGCACATGTCGAGGCGAGATCATCTCTTTGTAGGATTATGGGTAGTGGATGGGGTCACAGCCAACAAGCTGCTGCACTGGAAGTGGACATTAAATGGGTCAGTAAGTCCATGTTTTGGCCTCAGACAACACCATAATCCACACATTTACCCAAGCCTCCGGGCTTGTTTTCCTCCTTGCATATATAGGAGCTCATAAAAAGATATATTCCTTTGTCACATCTTGTAAGTGAGATGATTAAATTGATTTAAATGAGGTATTCCCACTGAAAACTCATTACACACATTTCAATGGACCGTTTATTCATGCCAAGCTCTTATATGTGGCCTCAAACCACTGAGTAAGCATATCAAAAGCTATTTTTTACTAGAAGTATGCACAAACAAATTCCATTCATTGCCTCGATGGGACACAGGTGAGCTACGGAAACCTTTTATTTATCCCATGTCGCAAAATTAGGCTCTGAATCACTCCAGTATAAAAGCCCCCGGCGCTGCAGTTAACACCCACACAAATCAAGACCTCCTTTTTTAATTGTTCAAATGTCAATAGATTTGCATACAGTTTCAATCTTCACCACACCCTCAAATTATACATCTGCAAGTGGGGATCATAAGGAAGCGAATGACCCAATTTGTTTGAAATTATAAGGCAGAGCTCACTGATGCTACTTGCCAATTAGCTTACAAAACTCTGCATGTGGTCAAAACAATGCCCCATAGTTTGCGTGTTCCAAAAGTGCTTTACAATGCAAAAATGCTCAGCTGTTACAGATACTTGTGAGTCATATGCATTAGCAGTCACCCTAGAGAGCCTACCTCTTATAGTCTGATGAATATACAGCTCTCTAATAAGCACCACTATGATTCATTCCTGTCTTCTGCAGTGCTTACATGGAGGTCAACTTGTGCATGGCAGCATTTAGAGAGAAAGCAGGGGAAAATGGAGACACAAAGACACAGAGAGAGAGAGAGAGAGAGATAGGCATACTTTCAACGTCAAGAGCAAGCTTTTACAGCTGTCTGAGTTGCTCAGGTAAAATGGCAGGAACTACTGTCTGCGACTGGATCTCACGTCGTGCAGGAGCAGGAATTGGGATGTGTTAAAAAAGGCCAATTAGGTTGTTTGCCTTGACAAAAAACAAACAAAAAAAACCCACACACACACAGTACCCTACCTTTTCAGCCCCCTGTCCGCTGTCCAAATGGACAGACTGGTGTGGAAGCAGAGGGTACTGGTGTGGAAAATCACCCTTTTTTGTTTTTATTTTTCCTCCCTCCTGTCATTTTCTCATTCATGTTGTTTCTTCCTCTGTCTGCTTCCAACATATTGTCCCCTCTCTCTTTCATTCTCTCTCTTATGTGTCCAGATTTGCCGTCTCCATCTTTCTTTTCACTTTTCCTCTCCCCATCACTTTCTCTGTTTGTTTGTTTTTTTTTGTTTTTTTTTTTCCCTGCCTGCATTTGCATCTTTTGCTTCCATTGTTCTACTTGAGTCAGGAGCATTCTCAAAAACTAACTAGTTGATATGGCTGTTACGCCCCGGCCTAGGGGTTCACCAGGGTGAACATAATATGCTCAACTTTGACCCCTCCCAGCTCCCAAGCACACACGTCAGTCAAAAAACTAAGATTCACAATATTTATTATTACTACTTTTGTTTTAACAACTAAGGAAGGGTTAGGGGAGGGAGCGGCTAAAACAACAAACAAAATCTCTTCTACTTTAAACTAACTTACCTAATCCAAAATAAATGCAAGAAATAAAATACAGGAAACTTACCTAACTACCTAACCAAAAACGGGAGAAAACGTTGAGAAACAAAAGGGCCGACCTCCCCTACCAGAAAAAGGTTCAATTTAACAAAAGTATTTACAAACACAAACAATCGAATTTTTCAGGAGCACGAAGACTGACGGTCACACACACAAACACAGGGTTGAGAGCTGGCAGGAGGCAAGAGCGAGCGAGGACGGAAACTCCAGGGCCATTTTTAAAGGGCCGGGCAATCATGCTCCACCAGTCAGCAACCTGCAGCACAAACAGACACAAAAGTGCACAGCACACCTACAGGACGGGGGAGAACACACACACTAAACAGAAAACACATACCTATTCATATAAATAGACAAATTATGACCCAGGGTCATAACAATGGCTTTTTTGTCTGATCATGTCAGAGGGGAAAAGTACTTACAGCTGCTATGGAAAAGCCTGCTGTGAAGGCAAATTAGTTTAAATATGGAAATGACATTGATGGCATCCTGACAGTCTTACCTAGAAGGCAGAAATAACATCGTAGTCAGGTGTAAATAGAAGCAGCATCAGAAATAAAACAGATGCCTGACCTGGCACACTTCGTTACGTCACTTAACTGGCTGGCCAATCACTGCAAGAAGCGACTGTCAATGTCAAATGTACTCCCCACCCCCCTTTAATTGCAACATCAGAAAAAATGTTGGAGAAACGTACTGTCACCTTGGCCTCCATTCCTCTTCTCTTTGGTCCTCGATGATCCTTGGTGCGTACGCCTGTGCAGCCAATGTGTGTAATTGTTTGGCTTCTCTCCTGAAGTCAAGCTAAAGCCTAGCTCAGACTGCTCAAATGATGCCCACTGAGAGCAGCTCACACTAGATGACAGGATTTAAGTAAAGCCGTAGTTGTGCATTTGAAAAAGTAGATGAACCAAAACAGCAGAAAAATGGTTATATCTTACAAACTCATTTGGGATTGCACACTACATTCAGAAACATTCAATTAATTAATGGAACAGCTTCAGAGAAAAATAAATAAACCCTTAATGATAGTAATTAGAGTTGGGTGACATGATCAGATTTATTATGGTTAACATCTTCATATCAGTCATTCTATTATTATCACAATACATATCTTACCAATATTTCTTTCCAGTTTTTTTTTTTTTTTGGCCTAATTTTTGGTTCAGAGTAAAACCTGAAGAAATCAGACCACTTTGACTGCAGTGGTTTCTTGCTCGTCATGGTCAGAACATGACAATAACTCACTGTACAGCAGAACATTTCAGAAATCTAGAGATGGAACAGGCAAAACAATTAACACATAAAGATCCAGAACTACTTTTATGTCAGTTGCCAAATTAATTAAACTTTCTTAAGTAATTTACCGTCATTTATTCTAAAATTATCCTTTTCATTTTGCATTTTTTTCAGTGTAAATCATATATTTTCCTATATTTAATTCACTGATCATGTAGATGTTCATAAAAGGTTGGGTTAAAGTTGAGCGTTATTATATAAAAAACAGAGAAAACTGTAGAAAAAGTAACTTTTTCAGTCAAATCTCTCATTAACTGAACATAAACTCAGTGTATCCATCCACTGTCATTGACCTAACTCCATGGGTTTTACGGGTGAATCAATGTTGTAGAAGATGATGGTGTTTCCACGGTAACCACGGAGCTTCTGAACGTCCACATGGGTCATATCTGATGACCATGAAAAGATGAAGAACTGTATTTTACACCAATTATTTTAACGTATTAATAGGATTAGTGGATTAAAAGTTTAGATCAGTAGATGGTTTTGGTCGGTGGTGGGTGTTTGGGTCTTTATGGGTTAAAAAAACATTTGTTCCAGATTGTATTTTGTCCATCAGTAATATCAAGTATTACAAGAAGAAACTGAAACTCTGAAGACAAAACAAAGCAGTTTTAGGTAGTATAAATATAATTTATCATAATATAAAAATATACTGTAATTAGTTTTACAGCATTTTATTGCCCAACACTAGTGGTGATGTAAGGATCATTCGATCATTATGTCTACACTGAAGTGCGACCACACATGTATTTGCATGCATGCAGTTTCAAATTAAATCATTTGAGATTTTATATATATGATAAAATCTGACAATTTGCGAACTGTGAATGATATTTAAGTGAAATTTTGTCCAACTCAAGCAACTTTCTCAGGATTAGTTACTGGTAGGATTCCTTGATGTTGACTGCCGACAGTAGAAGTAAAAGTGGTAATTTGTAATAATTATAACATTTTCATGGACACACACACACACACACACACACACACACACACATTTCTTTTGTATTATTACTCCTGTAGACTGGGAGGATTCGGAGTCTTATCAGTTTATTGCAGCCACACTTTATATGAGACATGGATCTATTGAACAGACTATAATGATAACACCTACTGAATCTCAGTCTACAATGCTACGCAAGGTAAATGCCATCAGTGCACATTCTCTAACAGTGCTGCTAAAGTTGTAAACACTAAAGCAAAGTTAATAATTGCACTTTTATTAAAGTGGTATTTATGTGTAAGGAAAAACTCAAGTGTACATCAGTCTTTGGGGATATTTTTAGTAAAACACACACCTCCGTTAATAGTGGACTGTGTACCAATGTCTTTTCTTTATTCCCCTAGTAATTATTATTATAATTATGTTTATTTTAGTTGCACACTGGAACATAATGATACAAATTGCACAAAAAAGTCACAGGGCTGTTGAAACTCTGCTACTCAGTTAACATTCATTTTAAATGTAAATAATACAGAATTATATTATAGAGTGCTAATAATAGTATAGACAGCGTGAGTTTGTGTTTACTAGGCTGGAGATTTTATTTATTTTCATTTATAGTGATTCTTTACTGTCTGTCTGCACTAAAGTGTTTGGTGTTAGTCCACTGTAACATCGACATCAGGCAGTGAAGGATTACCAGGATAACTGATGCTTCAGGATAACTGATAAATATGTTATTTTAGAGTGTAAAACATTTTGGGTTCATTTCAGAACTCAGCCATCATTTATGTAATTAAGACAAACTTGAACTTATTACTATGTGACTTATTAAGAGTCTGGTCTAAACCAGCTGTAAATGGGTGAGGTCAAGGGCGTCCCAGATGGACCGCCCACTACGGTTTGATTCATAACTTTTGAACCAGAAAAGTTTAAGACAAATATTCCACATAATTGTGAAGGTCTAAATGCCATCTTAAACATACTCAAAGGGCAACATTTAGTTTCAAATATTTTTAAATGAAAAATATCCAAAACTACTGTGTCACAGATGGACAAAAAATTTACATGTATTTTTTTTTTTTGCAAGAATTCCAAAGTTCTTCAAAGTGAAGTTCCTCTGACATTTTCATCCTCAAATGTATTCAGTGTAAACCTTAAACCCTCTATTTTACAACCCAATAATTGGTTAGAGGAAAAAAATATTTGATCAAACCTAAACAGGAAGAGTTTTGACAAATGGCAGCATCACAGATGGACAACAAAAGTAAATATGAAATTAAACATTTTTTAAATTCAATTATCAATATCATATACATTTATTTTACAATATTTACAACATACAAATAATATTAACATATTCAAATGTATTTTGCATAGAAATATGCATTTATTAATTTTACACACTGTATGTTTAGAATATGACATAAATAATATAATAGTCAAATATCAATGTATTTGGAATAAATGTAGTTTATTTATGAGAGTTTATAACATGAACCCAGAATGACAGCACAAAACTGTGTCACTTTACAAACATTCACACTCGTGAAAAAAAAAATTCACACATTTTTTCTCATTTCAAAATACATTTTCCTGAAAATAAGTAATTACCTACCCAAAAATATAAGTTTGGTGTAGATTATTGTAATTTATTTTTTTTTGACCAGATGTTAACCTTCCCTTGACTTGGCCCTAATGTAAAGTATCATGGGATAACTTTTGTTAGGATTTGACACTATACAAATAAGATTTGATTGATTGATCTACTAGATGTTATAATAATATGGTCCCTAATTATGCAAAAAGGAAGTGTTTTTCAGTCCAGCAGGCCATCACACATATCTGAAACCTCTAGACACCAGGTTAAAGTACAGGAAATCATGTTACGGTTTGGTTGTAACTCAACCGTATTTCACCAAATGTGAAAATACTGTGATTCAGATCATGGATCACAGTTGTACTTCAGAAGATCCTCATATGATCTTGAGGCCAGATTGCCAGGAACTGCTGTGATGTAATTCTGTCCACATCATGACCCACTGGTCTCATTCTGGGCTGTGATATACGTTTGAATTTAACAATAAAAATGACAGTGAAGGGGGGTAAATCCCACCGTTTGGATTTACAGTCATGTTCACAGTCACAGTGGACTATTATCCAAACACCCAGTGTCTGGTGGCGATACAGACTATTCAGCATGCAAGGTCAGCGGGTCACCTGTTTCCTCTGAAATCTGATCGTGGTCTGTGCATTGAACATTGTTACACTTAAGGGCTGGTAGTTACCAGATGAGTCATACAATTTAACCTCTTGCTAGAAAAAGCAGCTCTAGATCTTTTTTTTTTTTTTTCATTTTCTTATGCTAATAGTTACCACTTCTGTACTGTCTTGCCCACTGATGTTGCACTATCGTACGCAGTGTAGCTGCTGACAGCGTGCAAGATGTAGGCAACAGCAAACCCCGGGTTATGATTTAGAATGTCACAAAGAGTTGTTTTACATAAAAGACAGAAAGGAAAGGGGGGTGTGATTAGAGTTACGCTGAGTCCCATAGCCGAGGGGATCCACACTCTCTTGTTTGATTACAGTCTGACTGCGAAACAAGGCATATTAAAAGAATTATTACTCAGACATCACAATAGTCCCTCATCACGTCTTGTCACATGCCTTTGAGCAGATTTATTTCACATAGGCCTGATTTTTGTGTCACTTTCTGCATATATACAAATGTGCAAGCTTTTCATGCGTATACGCAAATGCAGTGTGTGTACACGTACGCTTGAAATAGACACCCCTCTCCTTAAATATCAGTCTGCTCGGCACACTTGGAGTTAACTCTTGAAATTTGAAGCACGTACAGTACAGAGAAAGCTGCTAGGAAGAGGAAAAAAGCAAGCTGTAGTCTGGCAGCTGCTGTCTGTTCTCTATACTTTGGTGTCATTTTGTGTGTGAGGGCGTATATGAATGTGTACATGGGTTTATAAGTGTGTGTGTGTGTGCGTCTGTGTGTGTGTGTGTGTACTCTGCCTGTCTCCCAGTGTCCATATGAATCAATTAATTTGTATCATGGCAAAGCGAAATATGGGTGACAGCAGTAAATAACATAATCCAGCTGTTAGGTTTTCTTTCCTAAGACACGGATGCATACTGTACCGACACACCCTCACATGGACTCGACTCATGGGAAATTATGCGAATTTTCACTCAGCTTTCTTCATATTTACTGCTGATACACAAGCAATCATGTGCCACGTTGCTTTCCACTGCTACAAACGCAGCACCGGGTGAAAGACATGTAATCCAATTTCCTTTGTGTATTATTGTTATTATTTGTAGATATCAAAATACATCACAAATGTATTATAAATCATCACACTATTTCATACTGGAAAAACAACTGCATTTCCATATGATCCTCCAAGTGTGGGTCTTCCCGAGATGAAACGCTTGTTTGAAACCAAGATATTTTATCAGCAGCATTTAGCAAATGAAATAATTGACTCTTTATTTTTTCACAGCTGAACAATTTATTTCCATTAACCTATGCTCTTTGCTGAATGACACAAAAGCTGACGGGTTATTCATTTATTTTTTTTTCCACAGGATTCTCTTTGTTTCTTTCTCAAGCAAGACTGAGCTCAGCTTCCTTCTGATGGCAGAAACAGACTTAAAAACTCTTTGAAATTCCACTGACTTGTTAACTTCTACCATTCCTCTTCCATTAGGGGGTGATTACCACCCAGGAGCCATATTTCACAGTGTACAAAAGACATGATTCTTTTTACCCTAGCAAAGAAGTAAGTCTTTCACAAAATGAGAACAAAGAGGCGAGTCTAAAGCAGCCCTTGCTTCACGTTGTCATGAGATTATTCCATGGCAGAGCAGGGGATAGGGAAAGGAGGGGGATACAAGAAAATCTAATACATTTTTAACTTTTTATGTGACAAATTAACTGAAACAAATGCTAAATGTGTGTTCCCTTACCACTTTCCCTCTTCTACAAGATAAACAGCACCTGATAATGTGCATGAAACATTGCCCTGATGAACAACCACGTGCTGCCGACTGAAAGTGAAGCCATTAACCATAATATAAAAGACACACACACTGTCGGTTTTCATTTGTCACCCTGGCACACATCTGGGCTTCGTGTGTGTGAGAAAGAATGTGTGTTCTATGTCTTTTTGAGCACCTATGTATATGCATATGCTCTGGCTACACTTGACAAGCCATGCGTCCATCCTCTCCCTCCTCTCATGGATTCCTGTCTCATTGTCTGTCATTAATCCCAGACCTCTAACCCCCAGTGGTAATAACAGAATCACTGAGATACATTCAAGTGCAACAATGTGTGGGCGTAGAATCACACAAAGAGGTTATGTATAAGTCTGTTCTGACGATTGACGGTACTTTGGAGAATATCACTCTATACGCTCGCACACTGTGACAGCTAATTGAAGGTTCCCCTTGGGCTGAGTGCAGCTGAGACACAATAATCAAAGATCCTGTCCTGGTTTCATTGCGTAGCGTACCAAATGTAGGATTTACTCCTCTTGCCGTCATTAGTGTGTGTGTGCGTGTGTGTGTGTGTGTGTGTGTGTGTGTATGGGTGCTTCTATGAAACTGGTCCTAAAAACAGGACATGAGGCTAAAAATTCAAACCAGATGTAGACTGATGTTATGAAGCAAGTTTGGAAGTACTTTGGGTCTATTTTTAAAATAAATACTTACTGAGATAAAAGAGAAACTATTTTTTTTAGATAAAACACATTTATTTTACATTATATTTTGTACAAAAATCTGTATGTAACGGTTAAAAGGACACAAAAATTACGCTCTACAATTTTTCTTTAACATCTCTTTATTCTCTCACAGGTCCTTTTTGGGAATTAAACTAATTATCCAAGACAGAGTGTTTCACAAAAATGACCACAGTTGAAAAATCATTCGCAATTTATATGCCTTTAACTGGGCAGGTTCTGTATGTACCACAAGTGGACACGATGGGTTGCATACAAAACCTGGAATGAAAAACCCACATGTCTGGATTAGAAAAACCACTAGGATCATCCAATTTAACACAGTGTTTTTATTTATAGTCTATATAAGACCATTTCAAGCCACGTTTTCAAGATAAAATGTACTGACACCTAGGTAGTTTTTCATGTCCCAATTTTGGTCCTATTTTTGGCCCAAATATTTGATAAAAAAAATTCATTAATTATGGGATGGCTCAGAGTAAGAGTATAATTTTTTGTGCATTTATTTGAGGTCGTCATTAGGTCCATCCTGGAGGGAAGTATGTCTAAATTTACCTTTTATTATTGGGTCTAAAAAGCTGCAAAGGGCCAGAAACCAGAATGTGCCTAGTTTCATAGAAGCACCTAAATAGGCATATACACACACACACACACACTGAATGGTAAAGGTATGGAAAAGGCTGGTTTACCATCAGATCAATACCCATCCCTCACAGTAGCTACTTAAAAACTTATCCACTTAGACATCTCTGTGACGGAGTGACTGCCTGAGAGGAGTGGGTTAATTCCTCCCAGCTTTGATTGGATAAAATTAAACCAAGCTATGGCAATAGGTAATAAGATTATTGTGTTGCTGGCAGGATTATGGAGCGACACGCCACGTCCACAGGAGCAGCAGTGGTCAGAGTGGCCGCATTGTTTATGCACGGATCTCTCTGGGAAGTATAGCCTACATTCACATTAGCCTCTTTTTTACACAGGAAAGAGGATTAGTGTTCATCATAGACATGAAATGAAACCTCCCAACAGGATTATTTTAGCCTTTTTACTTCTGTCCTTTTCATTCTATTTCTTGTTAATGAGCCTCTTTAACGTACAGCTGTATTCTATGACCGTGCATACTAAGAACAACAATTTTTAGCATTGCCAGCGCAGCTTTTTTCTGTCTCATTGAGCACAGACATGGCTCAGCAAATCCACCCCACAGCCCCGTTTTCCAAAGCTAAAGCCGTCCAGTTTTGCTATGGGGCAATTGCCAGTGGATAACTTTAGAGGAGCCAAACCCATTAGTTCTAGCCTAGCATTAACCAAGTCTACAGTAATTACCCCCTGCATTATACTCC
>NC_043960.1:52693875-52803875 GCF_902148855.1 Sphaeramia orbicularis | reverse complement strand
TAAAATGATTTAAACTTGGAATGAAATTATTTATTTTATGTATATAAATAGGAATAAAACCAGGAATGTGCATGTGTGTGTTTATCTGGATGTAGTTGTGGGGATGCCACCTGGATGGGGTGGGGGGCAAGTTCACAACTTTTGTAAAAAAAAATGTTTTAATGATGTCAGTGTTGTTGATATAGAAAAATGGTAAATAAAGTTGTAAAAACAAAAAAAAAATTAAAAATGAAGAGGAATGTGTCTGAAATAGGCAACAGTAGATATGACATGTGTCTAAAAGACATGGGTATTTTTACTTAGACAATCCTAGTCCTTATAATTCATCATTCTTTTGTTTTGTTTTTGTTTTGTTTTTTTTGCTCTTAAATCACTATTTGTCCAACTGCATTAAATTTCTCATGGTTGTAATATTCTATTTTTTTATGTAATAATATGAAACATTACAATCACTATTGCAGTACATTATAATATGATTATAGTTGCACTATAATTTAGTATTATAAGTGTCCAATGCCTGCTTTAAGTGAGCTGTAAGTATAAGAGTCACTTCATGTGATCATGGTTTGTCTTAAGTGAAAAACAAACAGAATGAAATCAATGCAATATTACACAAAATACTGTAAAATGCATTTGAAAATGTCCACACACAATGCAAAGTTTTTGATGCTGACAAACATACTATAACATTATAATAATTTCAGAATTAGTTGCAGACATTGGCACAATATAGAGTTTGAGAATTATTATAAATCATTAGGAATACTCCCAAGTGCTTCAAACAATGATTATCCAGCACTATATGCCCATAATACATTATAATCCATTATGGATATGGGCTTCATAGAAAGAGTTACCATAATATTCCATTATATTCTCATTTGTACAATTGAAAACACATTCAAATGTATAAATGAAGCCTTATGAAGACTTTTCTTCAAGCAAGCATCTTATATTTATATTTAGCTTAAGGCTGTAAAGATTTTAATGAAAGCTTATAATATTGATGAAATGCAAAGGTTGTTTCTTTTAAAAAACTGCATTAAAATCAGCTGCCCCGCATGCACCAATTAAGCAGTAATTACAACGCATCCAGTTTTATCTGTACTTGCGTGAGTCTGGTGGTCTGTTATGTACTTATTAAAGTGAATTATCTCTGATAATCATTCTAATCGGGGGTTCAGCTCATGTTAGCAGGTTTCCTGCTGTGTGCTAATGTCTAATTACACTGGAGCACGTCTTGATGGGAAGGGTGCCCCGCAGCCCCTCCAGCTCTGTTACCACTGCGCCGCTCTATCCTCATCTAATCACATACTGGACTGTCAAGTACATATCACAGCCAATCAGCAGTGATAAGCAGCTGATCAAAGAAACCACAGAGAACCTGATCAAAAAGACTGGGAGATGCAGAGAGGGAGTACAACCACTGCAATATCATGTTTTTAATCCCAAAGACGACCTTGATACGCTGAAACGGCGTCATCTGTGCTCATCTACTCATGCTTACAGTACACACCTGTGAGACCAAACCACTGAACATGTTTGTGCTTGTGTGTGTTCACCCACAACAGAAGCACTGCTCATAATCCTAATCCCACCCGTATGCCTTCAAATGTAAACATGACTGTTTTCAGTGGTATCACACACATCTAATTTTGACGCTCAGAGGCTCCATGATCAAGGTTCTGTAGCTGTGATTTATCACCATTTGAGCCAATAAATGTAAAATTCTTAGAAAATGTTAGATGTAAACAAAACCACTGGGAAGAAACATGTACAGACAGTTTTCTAAACAAGAAAAACAGATTTTCTAAAGATTCTGTCTGAGTTCACTGTATAAAACATCTAATTTTAATCATTTTCAAACAAAGTAAATGTACAATGATGACTTTAAAAGAACAAGATAAATGTACGGTTCCCCTGAATCAGATGATGCTTGACACTTGACACTGACTCAAAGTATAAATCAGGTACCACAAAAACTAGTCCAGGTCTAAGGGTTAAATGTTGTAGCAAAGACATCACTTATCTATTCACAGAGTAAAAAAAAGAAAAAGAAAAGAAAAGAAAAAACAACATTTTAACTGTAACCTTTTGAAAATGTCTGTTAAGTTCATCCATTATCAGACAAACAAAATGTAACTTTTTTTTAATAAACCAGATTAAATTGGAGGTTCTCTGCATCAGTGTGATCTTTGACACCTGACATTGACTTGAGAATAGGTTTGACAATTTACTTATATAAAGGTGCTTCTATGAAACTGGGTACATTTTGGTATCTGGCACTTTTCCAGTTTTTTAGACCAAATAATAACAGATAAATTTAGACATATTTCCCCCCAGGATGTACCTAATAATGACCTCAGATAAATGCAAAAAAAAAAAAAAAAAAAAAATACTCTTGCTCTGAGCAATCCCAAAATTAATGAATTTTTAATCAAATAGTGGGGCCAAAAATAGGACCAAAATTTGGACGTGAAAACTGCCTAGGTGTCAGTGCTTCAGATGTGAAAACGTGTGTAAATGGTCTTATATAGACTATAAATAAAGACACTGTGTTAAATGTGTCAATCTTAGTCTTTTTTCTAATCCACATGTGGGTTTTTCATTAATCTCAGTCTCATTCCAGGTTTTGTGTGTAATCCATTGTGTCCACTGGTGTTACATACAGAACATGCCCAGTTAAACTCATATAAAGTGCATTTTGTCAAACACTCTGCCTTGAATAATTAGTTCAATTCCCAAAATGTACCTGTGGCAGAATAAAGAGATATTTAAAAAAAAATAGTAGCACATAATTTTCGTGTCCTTTTAAGCATGTTACATGCAGATTTTTGCATTAAAAATAATGTAATATAATATAAAAATGTGTTTTATGTGAAAAATAGTTTCTCTTTTATCTCAGTAAGTATTTATATTTTAAATAGACCCAAAGATCCATCTGGTTTGAATTTTTAGCCCCCATGTCCTGTTTTTAGGACCAGTTTCATAGAAGCACCCATATACAGTTTAGTTATTTTATATATATTATATAAATGTATATTTCAAACAGTCCATCACTACAAAGACAGGTGGTGCGAATACTGTCTGAATATTAAAATATGGGTCTTCATTTAAAAATCTTTTGTTCTGGACGGAGATTTGTATTTCACCTACCGTTGTCTTTCATGAAAATAAATTGAGTGGAAATACGCTTCCAAGGTTGATCATTACCAGGGCTAGGTAGAGTGATTTCATGGCAGCAGATTGGAAAATGGCCCTTTGTAGCAACTCCATTTACATAGAGAAATGCTGATGGTTCACAATAACAAATGTGCCATAGTCGACAGAGAGCTGCTCTGCCCGTTGTCTTTACTGACACTTGATAGTAGTGCATGTACAATTATGCATAATGCACTAATGGCGGCTTCTCATAACTGTCAGAGAAGCTGTGGGTAAAGTGTTTCCTTTGCAGACAACTTGATGCTAGGTCTACCGCCGGCACGTTTTGATTTTGCTGACGCCAGTACCCTTGACAACAAAATAGCATTGTATCAGCTGAACGTCTGCCTCGGCCATCCTTACAAAGTTATTGAAAAAAAAAAAAAAAAAAAAAAAAAAACAAGGAGAAAAGTTTGAAATTGCTTGTTGAGAATGGAGTGTCACAGGTTTTCTTAATTTATGTGAGAAGATTGAAAGACAGAAAAAAATATCTATAATTTGGTTAAAAATCTGGATGTTTGCAATTATTGATTTTCATTTATGCCACATTTAAAATTCTTGTTTATTTAACCCATAAAGACAGCCACTGTCAACCAAAATAATCTACTGATCTAAAATGTTGAATAACTTCTGAACCACTAAACCTATTGATATATAGTAATAATATTAATATATAGTAATCATTGTTGTAAAATGCAGTTTGTCATCTTTTCATGGTCATCAAATATGATGGAAAGACCGTCATCTTCTACAACATTAATTCACCAGCAAAACCCATGAGTTGGATCAATGACAGTGGATGGACACACTGGGTTCAGTTATTGATATCTTTGGTGAAAAAGTAATTTTTTCATGAGTTTTCTCTGTTTTTGATAGAATAGAATAGAATAGAATAGAATAGAATAGAATAGAATAGAATAGAATAGAATAGAATAGAATGCCTTATTGTTATTATACATATGTACAATGAAATTAAAAGATACAACTCCTTATGGTGCGTAGTGCAAAACAGTTTAAAACCAGAAAAAAGTGTAAATATATATATAATATATATTTTGATATACTATCTCTCAACCTTAAACTTGAGCATTAATGAACATCTACATAATCAGTAAATTAAATGTAGAAAAATATCTGATTTTCACTGAAAAAAACACAAAATACAGAGGATATTATTCTGATAAATGGTGATAAATCATTTAGGAAAGATTAAACATAGAGAAAAATCAATTTGGAAAGTGTCACAAAAGTGACTCTGGGTCTTTATGAGTTAAGACATAAAGACCGATGTGTGTGTGTGTGTGTGTGTGTGTGTGTGTGTGTGTGTGTGTGTGTGTGTGTGTGTGTGTGTGTGTGTGTGTGTAGGTGTGTGTGTGTGTAGGTGTGTGTGTGTGTGTGTGTGTGTGTGTGTGTGTGTGTGTGTGTGTGTAGTGGTGGAAAAGTAGACACCAGCACAACATTAAAGTATTTATGGAGATATATATTTCATGCTGCCTGGTCCATAAGGATTACAGAGGGACACATTAATGAGGAAATGCCACCGTTTCAACAACCAGATGAAAAATTGATGGAGTGTTCTTGCTTAATTCTGTTCACTATGTAATTAACAACAACAACAGATACAGTTTAAGTGATACTAAACTGATCCGAATTCACATCAGCAACAGAAACATGAGCTCGCAGGTCAACATCATGTTTGCATAAGTTCTGCTCTGCAACACAATTAAAACTTGAGCAATTCTGCAACTCTTCTTGTCCATTACTTTTAACTTGTTTTAAGAGATGCGTTTGGAAATATCATTTGCACATTTTAAACTTATGAGTGAATATGTGACCATCCAGTGGGAATGGAGGCGATGTGAACTCTGAATTTTGTAAAATGAATATACATTTCATGAGTAGTTTGAGAAAGTTCCTTACAGTATTATCTGTAGTCAGAGTTTGATTTGAAAACGTGAGGACAGGAGGCTTTATTTACTGAGTCTTTTGGGTTTCATATCATTTTTCATGCAAACTGGAAAAAGCAGCAATCTGAGAGTCATCGGAGATTCAGAGCATGATTTATTTTTTTCTCTCTATAATAGCATTCTTACAAAAATAAAATAAAGTAAAATTCAGAGTGTAAAACAGGTGAACATCCTTTAACTGTCAGACTTCAACAGGCCTTTTGGAACCTGACACATAGTTTATTGTTTTTTATAACCTACAATATCTCAGGTGTTAAAAATCATCTGAATTAAGAGAACTTCATGTTTCATCTGGTTAATTTAAAGCCACAATTTTACAGCTGTTTTTTTTCTGACCCTGGAAGATGAATTTACCTGACAAAAAAAAATGCAGTTGAACAGAAATATTTTATGTTATGAACTCACAGAATCTTTGGGTTTGATTTCTCTTGTTTAGACAATTATCCATTGATGTTCTATACTTCCTTTTTTTTATTTTATGTTATTTTATTTTTTTACATCTAACCTTTTCCAAGCAAGTTACAGACATGATGATGGATGTCATGATGGATCAATGCTGCAGAATGTGAAGGGTTTAAACATTCTCTGCGGAGCCTCTGAACGTCCACATAAGGCAGATGCAGGAACACTGAGGTAAAGCTGACAAACTCCATATAAGCTGATTTTTTTTAAAGGAAATGAGTTGGATCAGTTATTAAAAAGAAATAATAATTAAAAAAAAAAAAAAAAAAAAAAAAAAAGTGTGTTTTGGCCCCTGGTGGTGATCTCAGTCTTAAAGGGATAATTCTGAACTGAACTCTTATATTCTTATACTCACTTTGTTTATTTGCTTATTTCTATTCTATTCTATTCTCAACAAGTGTTTACATGTGTAAAGGAAGTTTTAGGTTTTTTAAATCAATTAATTAATTAATTAATTTATTTATTTATTTATTTAGATATTTCTGGGGTGAAATGTAATTTTATCTAACTTTTTCAAGAATATGGGAATGATTATTATTCATTTAATCTATAGACTTTGAGGGTTAAATGCTTATGTCTTCTTCTTCTGAATCTTCTGTTTCTAAACTTAATGCTTGTAAAACCAATTTACAGGAGCACGTAAGTATGGAACAATAGAGGAAACCCTGTGAGGTAGCCCAAACACAGACAGGCAATACACGTCTAAAAATGCTGCAATTTATTTGGCTAATGAGACTTTATTTTACATCAGAGAAACTTAACAAATTCAACATACAGAGCCCAGATCTTTGTAATAAATGCAAAGAAGATAAAAGCACTTTGTTCCATTGTCTGTGGTTATGGCCAAAAATCAAGGAATTTTGAGGAGAAGTTGGAGGTATGTTACAGAAGATTTTATTAGTGAAACTACTGCTGGAACCCAACTTTTTTATATTAGGATTATACCTGGATGAAATTCACATAAATCACTATGAGAAAATTGTCATAAAACTGGGAATATTACAAGCAAAGAGAGTGAACGCTCTGTCATGGAAAGAAATGGGCTCAAAGAATTGTCTTTATGTTTACCACTAGAAAAAATCACATACACTTTAAAAGACAAACAAGACATTTTTGAAAAAGTGTGGGAACGTTTCATTAATTATATTAAGAACAAAGGTTTTGACTTGAATATGTATTTACATATATGTGTTATTGTATTATGTGTTTATGTAAATCATATTATACTGCTCATAATAAGCCAGAAACCAAATTATTTAATAATAAGTATTAGTCATATTATAGCAGTGGTTTCCAGCCTTTTTTGGCTCATGACCCCATTTTAACATCACAAATTTCTGGCGACCCCAGACTTTTTTTTTTTTTTTTTGCTAAAATTAATTTGTTTTTGATCATGTAATAGTTTGCTATACTATGTTGCAAATAAACATTAATTTTAGTGGACATTAAGTCTATATAATGTATATTATTATGGCTGGAGGCAGAAAAGCCAGGTGTAGATTACTGCACAAAGGGAGAGTTTGATTTTCTTTGGTCAGGATATGTACAGTCAGTCCAGCTTGGATTTACAAGGCTGACAATTAATACTGAACAAACAATAATAAACTATGAATTATGAAAGAGCTGCAGCATCTGAAACCGGCCACAATAAACATTATTTGAAAGATAAACAGAACCACAGTGCTTCAGTTTCAGCTTCAGAGTTTGTCATGTCTTCTATGGATTGTGATTGTCTCTCTCAACTCACCATATATTTTTTATTAGTAAATTTCTATTTTTATTTTCATCATTTACTAGAAATTTCAGGCAATCCCATTTGAATTCCAGGCGACCCCACATGGGGTCCCGACCCCAAGGTTGAAAAACACTGTATTATAGTATATAGTATATGCTTAGACTAGGAAGGTCATTATTATTATTATTAATTACATAAGAAGAAGGGGTGGGAGTTTTTAAGTTACACTTGTTCTCACTCCTTTTTGAATATGTATTATATGTCTTATGTTTAAGTGTTCTGTTTATTTATTTTCTTCTGTTTTGACATTCATATTCAAAATAAATACATCAATCAATCAATCAATCAATCTGGTACATCATAATTATTCCCTGCACAGGTCCACAGTCATATGCTGTATTCTGATAATGCTACACAACATCTGGAAGGACTGTCATGGATTCAAGCATTGATTTTAAATGTACCTTTTTGTCTGTTTATTTGATTGTTTATATGGTTCTATTTTGTATATATAGCCTGTAAAAAATCTCAATAAATATATTATTGGAAAAAAAAAGTGGAATTGACTTCTGTCCTCAATATCTTGACTTTGAAATGAGTTAAGTTTTAAGTTTTCTGAGTACATGTGCTGGTTTCCAATAATGTGGACTAAATTCCTGACAGGTTTGTGAAGGTAGTCGTGTGGCTGGACAAGTGTTTTAATCATTACTGCAGGTTTCGACTGTGACGTGAACACCTCTGTGACTGACACTGAATTACACAGAACACACACACACACGGACAGTAATGTTATTTATTCATTTATTTTGGGACTTCTCTCAAGTCCATCTTGAAAATCACAGTTCAAATGCATTTCTCTGAAGATTTATTCTCCACAGCTAATCAGATGAGTACAGTAAGTCACACTTTCATTGACTTTACACAGACAGAAAATAACCAGGCGTGGATCATCGGCAGGGGTGAGCTGATTCGATTTCACAGAATCTCCTCAAATGTATAACCACCTCATTGCTTTTTAATTTAAGATTAACTTTACTTTTTTTGTCTCTAACTCCTTTGACAAGGGTTTAGCAGACACTCCCTTTGTCTGCCGCCTCTGCCTCTCTCTCTCCCTCTCTCTTTCTTGCTCTCCTCCTAATATGTTTTGCTCGTTCAGTGCCATCAGTTACACGTCTGCCGAGCATCACACGTCGTCAACTTGCTCCCAATGACATCCCACTGTTCTGACCATTGATTGGCAGGTCAAGCAGCGAGCGCAAGCAGGAAATCAATAGCAGAGGACCTCTAGACAGTACAGGGGGAGTCTTCAAGGAACTGGCCCGCTGGACACTGCCAATCACCAACCACAAAATGTAAGGCCAGCCAGCCATGAACAAAAGATATCTCCAGGCAGAAACACCAGCTTGGATAGCAGATGGATTTATGTTTGGGGAGAAGTTTCTCCGATGTACTGAGCGGAGAGAAAAAAAAAGGACAGGCAAAGTTTTCCAGAAATATATTTGCATTACTTATGCTCATTCATATGCTAAAACTCAAGTGGGATCTAGGACCTTTGGGATTTGGCATTACCAAATGTAGGCTCTTTATCTTAACATGCAGTTGCACCAGGTCTGACAGTCTAAGCATGACAGAGCAAGCTTATTAGCATCTAGTCAGCCATTTCCAACCAGTGGAAGACATAGGAGACGCAAGCGGAGTATACACAGCTATATTCACCCTCTAGCCTCCTTAAAATATGGCCTGAGGGACCCTTGAGGCTTAGTGGAGTTATGCTTTGTCCTCCTTGGTGATGCTTTTCCCATTTTTCTTAGACACACGTTTGGATGCTGTTGGCGCATCACCAAAACAAACACTCAACTGACACCGGTGACAATAATTCTGGAGCAAATTCGAAAAAATAACACCTGAAAAAGAAAAAGAAAAAGGGAAGGACTGTAAATTTAGCAGTGATACGTACAGTCTGCCGTCTCATCACGAAAAGAGTTGTAGCGCAGGCATTTGGACCTGAAGGAATTTTTTATTCTTTGTCACAGAAAGCGACGCAGTGCTCTCAGAAAGACATGTCTTCATAACCGTGTGCCCTTAAAACTGAGATCACTTTCTGTTTCTTCTTCTTCTTGTCCTTCAGGTGCTGAGTGTTGGTCGTGTTCCACTACCCTTGCAGTTTTATCCTCGTGCACTTGCCTCACAATCAACGATCTTTGAACCCGGTCATTTATCTCACAGGTCCAAATATATTGAGGTGATTCATTGCACATGATGCTCAAGGATGTGGTCTTGATAAATCAATGGAACAGAGAGCGTAATTTTTTTTTTTTTTTTTTTTTTTACAATTTTTTGCAATATTTAAGTTCCACATGAAGACAGAATGTAGCATTTAATGGTTTTGAGCTCAATGTACTTTAATGTTGACCTTTTAGCATTTTTTTCGTTTGAGTCATATTTAAATTGACTTTTTTTTTTTAGGTTGGGTTTCAGATATGTGTTAAAGACAGAAGCTAGACAATGTTCTCCTTTAAATTTAATCTAATCAAGGTATATTGGTTTTGCAGATTTTCTGTTATAACCCGAACTCAAAAATGGTTCACTTGTAGCCATGTGGCTGTTAATAGTTTAAACTTTATTCGTCAAACTTTTTTTGCTAGCTTTTAGTTGTAAAAAGAAAAAAAAAAGGGCATTTAGATTTGATTTGATTTAATTTATTGGTCCCCGTGGGGAAATTCGTCTTCACTGACTGAAACATTACAGGAAAAAGACATTACATAGCATGCAAGAAAAAGATAACATAACATTACAAGAAAAAAAAAAAAAAAAAAAAAAAATGGACTGACCCCACAGTACATTTATCCCATGATTTAACCCATAAAGACCCAGGGCTACTTTTATGTCATTTCCCAAATTAATTTATTATTATTATTATTATCATTATTATTATTATTATTATTATTATTATTATTATTATTATTATTATTAATAATAATAATAATAATAATAATAATAATAATAATAATGGATTAGATTTATATAGCACTTTTCTATGAACGCATACTCAAAGCGCGTACAGAGGATCCATTATTCATTCACTCTCACATCTTCCCTCTGGTGGTGGTTAACTACATCTGTAGCCACAGTTGCCCTGGGGCAGACTGACGGAAGCGTGGCTGCCAATCCGCGCCTACGGCCCCTCCGATCACAATCCAACATTCACACACATTCATACACCAGTGTGAGTAGCAGCACTGGAGGCAAGGGGGGTGAAGTGTCTTGCCCAAGGACACAACAGCACATGGACAGAGCGGGATTCGAACCGCCAACCCTTCGGTTATTGGACGACCCACTCTACCATCTGAGCCTTTCTTAAATGATTTATCACCATTTATTATAATATTATCCTCTGTGATTTGCATTTTTTCCATAGAAATCAGGTATTTTCCTATATTTAATTTGCTGATATTGAGGATGTTCATACAAGCTCAGATTAAAGTTTAGGGTTATTACATCAGAAACAGAGAAAACTGAAGAAAAAAGGATTGTTTCAGTAAAGATATTAACACCTGAATATAAAAACAAGTTGATCCTTGACTTTTAACAGGGGCCAAAAAACTTGAGCACATTACCCTAGTTCTTGCGTCTTTTGCTCCCTGTTAATTTTAGAACTGATTCTAAGATTTGATTGTTTGTTTTTAAAGCTTTGAATGGACTGGCCCCACAGTACATCACAGACCTCATCCGAACTTATACCCCAGTGCACACACTAAGGTCCGAGGGCCAGCTCCAGCTCATGCTCCCTAAGACCAAACTTAAAACCAGGGGGGACAGGGCTTTCTCTGTGTTCTCTGAAATGCCCTGCCCCCCTACGTCCAAAAAGCCCCCACAGTGGAGTGTTATAAGTCTCGTCTGAAGACCCACTTTTATTCTCTGGCTTTTAACCTCTCTTGAGTTGTGTGGTCCTCTGTGTCTTATTTTTATTGATTTTATTACTTTTTAACTATTTGATTTTATTGCTTTATTTAGAGCATTGCTGTAGTTTTCTGTACTTATTTATTGTTTTTAGTATTTCTTTTAATTGTTTTATTGTTTCTACGATGTGCAGCACTTCAGAATTATTCTTGTTGTTTAAATGCGCTGTATAAATAAAGTGGATTGGATTGAGCCGATTCCATGGGTTTTACTGGTGAATCAATGTTGTGGAAGATGAAGTTTTTTCCACGGTAACTACGGAACCTCTGAACATCCAAATGGGTCTTATCTGATGACCATGAAAAGATGATAAACTGTATTTTACACCAATTATTGACATGGATTGATAGAATTAATAGATCAGAAGTTATTTAGCATTTTACATCAGTAGATGGTTTTGGTTGCCAGCGTCTGTTTGGGACTTTAAGGGTAATTCATTAATTTTCAACAATGGACAAGGCACAGAGGTTCATTTTGTGTACCGACCATGCGTAACTGTGTCTTGTGTTCTTGTGGTGTAAATTTGTAAATCTTTTTTTTCTTCCTAAAGGAGGCTCACCTCCTCACAATAAGAACAAACTGTGACCTTGCTTCTGGGCGCTGGCAGTTGGTGAAACATTTGAATGTGTTTCAACTACTGTCACCTTCGGTCCCTGCCATGCACCTGCCTTTCACGGTGCAGCCGACGGAAAAAAAAAAAAAAAAAAAAAACATTTCCATGGCAACCACTGGAATTAAAAATGCATCAAAACTTCCTGCTGCAAAAGGAGAATGGCAGCAGAAAGAAGCAATGACAGCAGGCGATAGCGTGTTCTCTGGATGCCTGACAGAAATGTACCACATTACACCAATGTATGAAAAAAAAAAAACTCTCCTTCACATACATGCACCGATGTACTAACAACACACACGCACATATCATCACCCTCAGCTCACCTCTTCCACACACAAAACAATGAAACTGCACTCAGCATAAATTCGACTGTTGCTGACAATGGCTTCTCACCAGCCTCTGCCCATCTTTTTATGTTCTCCTGTATCTACAGTACAGCCCTAATGCACTGTGGATAGATGTTGTACTCTGAGCTCTTGCCTTCACCCTACATTTGAAATGTGGATGTTTGTGAAATGGACTGGAATGAAATGGGGAGAAAAAAGAGCTTGTGTCTCTTCTCTCACTTCAGTTTCATTTGCTTCTCTCACCGCCTCTCTGGAGATTAATGATAAAATGTCCAACATTTGAAATGGTGTCGTTCATTCACCCTGAATAACTGTTCAAGACTGTGTGAATAAAAAAAAGAAAAAACAAAAAGAAATGGGTACATTATAACAGGGACCAAGACAAAATAGTCAGAGTTGGTCTGTGCAGATAAAAGGCACAAAGTAGAGAAAAGGAAAGCTCCCAAATAGATAAGCTTGTGTGTGGTCATTTCCTGTTGTTGTTTATTGTCAACAAATCCCATAAATACACACTAGAAATGAATAGTATTGTTTCTTTAGGAAATACCTGGTTCGACTTATTTCTCTGTACTGTAATGCTCCAGTATCTTTTGTAAAAATATCTTTGTGCTTCTATGAAACTGGTCCTAAAAACAGGACATTCAAACCAGACGTAGACTAATGTTATGAAGCAAGTTTGGGTCTATTTTAAAAATAAATACATACTGAGATAAAAGAGAAACTATTTTTCAGATAAAACACATTTTTATATCATTTGACGTTATATTTAATACAAAAATCTGCAGGTAACACGGTCAAAAGGACACAAAAATTATGCACAACTATTTTTTGGAATATCTCTTTATTCTCTCACAGGTGCATTTTGGGAATTGAACTAATTATCCAAGGCAGTGTTTCACAAAAATGACTGCTGTTGCAAAATCATTTGTGATTTATGTGCGTTTAACTGGGCAGGTTCTGCATGTAACACCAGTGGACAAGATGGGTTACATACAAAACTTGGAATGGGACTGAGATTGATGAAAAACCCCCATATGTGGATTAGAAAAACCAATAGGATCGACACATTCAACACAGTGTCTTTATTTAGAGTCTATAGAAGACCATTTACACACATGTTTTCACACCTAATGCACTGACACAGGTAGTTTTTCATGTCCTATTTTGGTCCTATTTTTGGCCCCAATATTTTATCAAAAATTCATTAATTATGGGATGGCTCAGAGCAAGAGTATAATTTTTTTGCATTTCTCCGAGGTCATCATTAGGTCCATCCTGGGGGGGAATATGTCTACATTTACCTTTTATTATTGGGTCTAAAAAGCTGCAAAGGGCCAGATACCAAAATGTACCCAGTTTCATAAAAGCACCCATTTATATAAATATACTTTTCATGTACTCAAAAATAAATAATCTATTACAACCAGATGCATTTAATTTTATTCCTTTTTAATTTCAATGTACTTAATTTATTTTTTAAATTGTATTTTCCTAGTAAATAGATTTATACACTTTATATCCAAATATAGTTCATTCTTTTTGCCACTTATTTATTGTTATTTTATTTTTACCTCTTTTTAAATAAATAAATAAATAAATAAATAACATTTTCCAAGATGAGAGAGAAACTGTTTCTCAATTCTCTGAATGTGCATCTAGTGAACTGACAATAAGAAATCTTTGAATCTTTTTTTCATAATTAAACGTATTTTAACCCCAGGAGTCAGAATGTGGAATTACACACGTCTGCGGCTCCCTCCACTCAGTCCACAACAAAAGTGTAAGTGTAATAAAGACAGAGGACACAATAAGTCCCTTTTCCAAGCATCAGGTTGAGCCATGGCGTATAACAGTAGAGTCTGATGGAATCTGACCAGTGATTGGTAATTACAGCAGTCATGTAATCCCCTACCTGTCTGAAAACACAAATGTGCAGACAAAACCTCCCCTCACAGGGTAGATTTCCTGTTTAAATAGAGTGTGTGATGTGCTGAAAGCTCAGTAGGGACTTTTTTTCGCAGTGATACTCTATGGTACACTTATAAGTACTTTTCAAAAGCAGCTTGATGAAAAAAAAAAAAAGAAAATACAGGGAAAATGTACAGATTATATATTCACAAGGGCATGAAAGAAAGGGTGAAAAGAAACATTGACAGTGTGTTCACTTTTCATGTCAGCACCACTGAAGGGAGACCCATGAGGTTTTTCTTCACACTGACTCTGTTGTATTTGTGTCTCATAAGGCAAATACGGACAGCATCATTTTACAGAACATTTAGCTGATTAAGTCCGATTGCAGCTTTCATACACATAACAAAACAAATTAACGGAAAACAACAACAGAAATAAACACTAGTTAAAAGTTCAGTAAAAAAAAAAAAAAAGAAAATTATAATTTAAAAAAAATCCATTTTTCACCCTATAACGTCAAACGTATCATATTTGATACATGAGTTTTGAAGCCCTCTACATGATCAGTGTGATATTTTTTTTCTTGAAAAACCTAATGTATACAATTAGATACATGCAATACACAGATAATCCACCAGGGGGAGGAATTCATTCACCAGAGGCCTTTCCAATGACACTACAAGACTGTCATTAATGAGGAAGGAGGAAGAACTGTGACCATTTAGAAAAGGAATTAACAATTTGTTAGACATGTTTGTGTTATATTGTGTTTTTGCTTGTTCAAAAATAATAATATTTGAGCATTGAGACCTGGTGGATCAAATATGATACAAAATTGAAACTAATACATGGAAATTGATATGTGAAAAAAAAAATTTTGGAGGTTGTTCAGAAGAACCAATAAAGGCTCCAGTTTCAAAGAACTGGAATTTTCTGTCAATGTTTTAATGTTTCAGGCTCTACAGGGTTAAAAAAGGATTTTTTTTTCGCATGTAGAATTTTGTTTGGAACACTGACGTTGCACTTATACAACACAGGAGACTGGACTTAGCAGCATAACTTCAGAGACAGTTTTGCAGATAGGGAATATTTCACCCATGGAAGTGTTTGGAATTTTGTTAGATTCTCTGAGTGACTGCTGGCTTTTCCAGTCTGAAGGTATTTCTTCTACACTGACACAACTACTAGTGTGGAGCTCCACAGTGCATTGTCTGCACCAGAATAGTGCAGAAGTTATTGACAGTATGGCATGTGAATATATCACAGAAGATCACCCATCAGCCTCCGTGTGTAATTTTTTGACATACATGGTAGTCTGAGAGACATCAAGATAGTGCTGTGTTTATGTTTTGGTTTGGTTTAGGCATAAGAACAAGTTGGTTAGAGTTACAGAAAAAGGGTAGGGGTAGGGAAGGACTAAAATAATAATAATTAAAAAAAAAAAAAAACAACACCTTTTGGGCAGCAAAAACTTTGGTGTTCCATCATACCCACCAGAACTACCACCTACTAAGGTTTTGGTACTTAGAAACATCGCATGATCCGTGTCATTCATCTGGTACTTTGACAACTGAAAATGGATGCCAAGGGCTCATGACTATGATTCGTACGGAACAACTTGCCAGTGAGAACGGGCTCATCAAAATGAACTGCCTCCAGACGTTTCTGTCCTTGCTGCTATTTCTTGAAAAAAAAAAAAAAAAAAATCTCTGTCAATGACAGAAAATATGTGGTTAATGCAATGCCCCTGTGGTTGACACGTTTCATATTTCTTCCTTGCAAAATGAAAATGGAACACTTCTTTTTAACAAGAGAGCTCTCTTCTGTTCAGTGACATGAGTCTATGTGATGTGGTCTATGCTTTTGGGTCCTTAAAAGTTTTTGTTAGACATCTATTCTACATGAAAAAAAAAAAAAAAATGCCTTCCATGAAACTTGGGTGAAGGGATATGGGCCAAGTAGTGGAGTCTGGATCGATTTATTTATTTATTTATTTTTATTTATTTTCACATTCTACCACTAACATTGGACAGTGGTTTGTCCTCAAAATAACTTAGACCTAGGACTATGGTAACGGTCCATCTGGGAAAAACCGTACATCATAATTTATGTGTTGTTGTCATTCAAAAAGACTGTGGACTGCTTTGGTGGAGGTTGTGTAGCTGGGTTTTGTTTTTATTGCAACTGACTGCTTGGAAAGTCTGACACAATATTATTATATTAGTTGATTTCACCCATTCAGGATGAATTCATGCCACAGGAATTGAAGCATAATTTAATCCCTTTCTTTTCTCAAAATAACTGAAGTGTTTCCACTGTACACAAATGAGTACATTAATAAAACAGTGTGACATATTGGACCAATTATCTTTGAAAGATTATTTACTACAATTTTTCCTGGTTTATAACTTCATTGGTTTCAGATATCGCACACTGGCGATACATTACACATCACTGATCTGCTTCATTTACCTTTAATTGGGGTTTTTAATTCTGAAAGAAAATGACAGATCGGTAATCAAAGCCATGCACAGAAAAGCTGCATTATGTAGTTAACCGAACTGCAGCGACTTGCAACTTCTGAAGCTGATGCTTCCATTCCAATGGCACATTTGAACTAAAAACACATGGAAGTGTAAAAAGGACATTTGTGTATGAAGTAGCTATGGTTGTTATGTTCTGGCGCACCTTTCTCCCCTCAGTTTTTTGTGGGGTTTTTTCTATAATACTTCATTTTTGTTAAGTAATCATTGCTCCATCGTTATTGGTATTTTTGCCTTTATAATATTTTTGTATTATATTTTGTATTTAGTGTTTTTTTGGTAAACAGCCAGTTAGTTTCCTACGAAGCCTGTTAGTGGACATGGAGAAAAAAAATTTTTTTAGATGGGTATAGATGGATGTACAGTTCCTTAAATGCCAATCTCACATCCTCTTTCCTCACCCGTAGTCCACATTCTCCGCATTTCACGTACATCCATCTATACCTGTGAAGCTGTCCGGAGTATTATATTTGGTTCTTAATGAAACCAACCAGGACGGCAAGATCTGAATTTGCTTTGCGACAAGAAAGACCTCTCCCTCTGAAGAATCTTCTTGGATGTCTCTCACTAACATCAAACCTGTGTCTACTGCCAAGCACTGTTTTATTATCTGTGTATTTTAGGCCCAGGCCAAAATACAACTCAATAAACTTCACCCACTCTATTGTCGTGTCTGTTTTGTTTTCATTCTGAGCATGGATGACCTGGAAGAACATTGCTCTTAATATAAACAGTTTTGCAAGATCTTGCAAAAGTACGACGGCGTATTAGGGCCACATAAATAAAGAATAGAGAATAAAGTCACACTTTTATGAGATTAAAGTCCTCATATTTTGAAAACTTGACAGAGTTTCCAGTTTTACAGTAATGCAACAAGCGAAGCAGCAACTTTCCCTTCTGTTGGACTCCACAACTCGGAGTAGAATCCTCACAGTTTCTTGAGAAACAACAAACCCTATAATTCTGGTGGAACCACTGATAGCCCTGCAGCCAACCACTTCGTCAGTTTCTCCTCCACAAAAGAGGTAATTTGTTACAAATTGTTCAGTTCTTACTACAAAACAAACCCAAATGTGTGCAAACTCTCTTCAGAGTCCTTAGACTAATGATAATGTGTTGATGGGGGGATAGACTCAGTATTTGGCCTATGTGCGTAAACCCGATATGAAAGTAGAATTTCACAAAATGTTCCAAGTTCTCCATTATTCGATGAGTGGGTAAGACCAAATTCTCATTATATTATGTCTTTATTCTTGAAATATTACAATTTTATTCCCATTAAATAATGAGGGTTTTTTAAATTACAACTTTATTCTCATTATATAATGACTTTATTCTCGAAATATAATGATTTTATTCTCGTAGTGACAAGCCTTTTTATTTTCTTATGTGGCCCTAATACACCATTGAACCAAATGTATTGAGAGATCTCGCAAAACTTGACCTGATTTTTTTATTTATTTATTTTTTTCAATATCCCCTAACAGGCTCTGTAGTTTCTCATTTTCTCAGGGGTTATAAATTGGCATGAGTCTCTCTCTCTCTCTCTCTCTCTCTCTCTCTCTCTCTCTGCCTCGCCTCCTACTCCAGCTTCAATGCCAGGACACACCCATCAGGCTTTGCACTGCCGTCCTGAAGTGTCATGTTGGCTGTGCCTTAGCTCTTTTTGCTAGCCTTTGTTTTTTGTTTGACCAGGTGGGTCTGGACATCATGTTTTCAGTGTTTCCTTTTTACAGGACTTAGTTGTGTGTTGTGTTCAATAGGGTAGGGGTAGCGGTACGTGGTCAGCTCCTACAATCCGATACAAGCTTGGTCTGACCCACATACCATCCTTTTGTTAAGTTGGCCGGTTCACCTTGGTCCTTGTTTTTTTGAAACTTTGGTTCTGTTTTTGTTTGTTTTAGGGCACAGAAAGGGTTAAATAGGAAAAATCAACACCTAACCTTAACAATTGAAAATAAAGACCTTTACAATTTGAGTCCTTTTGTCTCCTGTGTCCTCTGTTAAATATGTTAGAACCTTCAAGCCATAACAATGGTTCAGTTTTATGCAAAAGCAAGACAATATTTCAAGCATCAATAAAAATGCAGAAAGCCAAGGTTTATTTGTTCCTTCAAGTATATACAGTCACAATAACCCTGCAGCAGCGTAGAGTATGTGTAATAGAAAATAGTGACAATACTATTGGGTAACCTGTATACTATCTAATGAGCCCAATGTTGCAGTTTTTGAGTTGCCACAGTCACCTGATATTACAAAAATAACATTCAGATCCTTTTTAAAGCAGCGGGACCATCACCGGCTCTGGAAATCCATGTTGACAAGACAAGGGACCTCTGCGACAACCGATATGCTGACAGGACAACGTGTCGATACTCCTGCCAAGTCGTTTCCTTCTTCTTCCCCATTCCTTCAGCCTGGGAGTCACATGTCATGGGTCAAGCAGGAGAAAATACTGAGCTGCTTGTTATTCCTCTTCACCGGCACTCAGAACACATCCGACGAGTCGCAGATGAGCCTGTCTCCCTGCACTGAAAGACAGACAGTTTAGAAGACACTTCTGTCAGTGCTGGTGCCTTTGTCTGTTTATTATCGTTGTTTGCCTTAGGGATAGAATCTGAAAATATTAAGGAAGGGAGTTTAAAGTTCTAGCTTGGGGAAAAAAACATTCCCAGGAGCCAGACAATATAATGAAAACATTTGTCTTGTTTCTTTTTTTTTTTTTTCTGTTCCTGAAATGATAAGCACCTGTAAGTGAGTACTAACAAACTGCAGAAAATTAAAGCTGAAGATATTAACCCATAAAGACCCAGTGCTACTTTTGTGTCTGTTCCCAAATGAATTTTTCTCTATATTTAACCTTTCTTATGCAGTTTATTACCATTTATTATCATATTATCCACTGTATTTTTCACTGTAAGTCAAATATTTTCCTGTATTTAATTTAGATGTTCATGATAACTCAGACTAAATTTAAAGGTTATCATATCAAAACAGAGAAAATTGAAGAAAAAGTGATTTTTTTCAGCAAAGCCATCATTAACTGAACATAAACCCAGTGTGTCCATCCACTGTCATTGATCCATCTCCATGGGTTTTACTGGTGAATCAATGTTGTAGGGGATGACAGTGTTTCCACGGTAACTATGGAGCCTCTGAATGTCCAAATGGGTCATATCTGATGACCATGAAAAAATCAATAACTGTATTTTACACAAATTATTGACATGGATTGATAAGATTAGTGGATCAACAGGTATTAGACATTTTAGATTAGTAGATGGTTTTGGTTGGCGGTGGATGTTTGGGTCGTTACAGGTGTACTGTGAAACATTTGCATATGCTTGTGTGGGTAAATATAGTTTGTGTTGGAGTTGTTGTTCTACAAGCTGATTAATTGTTGACATTACCAACTCAATTTCTCAAAAAATGGTTGTGGTTGTGTGGTATATTGTTGCTGCTGTAGAGGAGCAAAAGAGAGATATTAGGTATGTTTCCACAAATGTATTTGATGTGTAAGATTTCACATTAAAAATTTTTAGTAGTTTGCCAAATCCAGAAAATAAATAAATAAACAAATAAATAAATAAATAAATAAATAAATAAAAATAAGCAGAGGTTTTTGTATTCATTTCAGATGGTTTCACCTCTTTTTTGATTAAAAAAAAAAAAAGTAACATGTATCTGGCAATAAATGATCAGCTGACTGATCAGATGACTGAAATGTATTCCAAGGTATTATGATAAAGCCCTAAAAAAAGTCTGATAGTACAACTGCTGCTGTAGACTGATGAGAAAAATCAGTTTCATCCATGGTGTAGCCCAGTCTAAAAATGGCACTTTAGACTAAACAGGCTAAAATATAATTAATTAAAATGTCATGCATATAAGTAATCATCATGAATATAGTTCATAGTTAATTTGTCTGTATGTAAGTAAAAAAAAAAAAAAAAAAAAAACAACAAAAACAAACAAAAAAAATAATCCAACACAAGGTTTTTGTCTTTTATTTTGATAAGACGCTGTATTTTCGCAAGTTTGTTTGAATTGTACTTGGGGAAAATAGGGTCTGTGTACAACCTAACTGCTTGGTTGTCAGTCTTATATTTTATTTTGTTGTATTGGTCAAATTGAGTTTAATGTCCAATCAGAAGCGAAGGGCGGAACCTAGGTATGCGGAGCGCGAGATGCTCACAGTCTAGTCGGCATTCGGTTGCTGACTTGGTGCTGGAAAGGAGTTTTACAACAAGCTAAAACGGAAAATGGTCGCAAACAAGGTGTTGGACGCAGAGTCTACACGTCGGGTTCTGCACTGTTAACCGGGATGAGTGAGTACTCAATGTATATTATTTCTGAGCAGAGATGAAATGTTGAAGCTTAAAACAATGTAATGGCTAATTGTGTGTTAGCGTGTTAGCGTCGATAGCTGTTAGCCGCTCTGTATGCTAAGTACAGTAAGTTTTACAAGGACTTATTAAACTAATAGACTTTCTAATGTGCAGTGGACCGAGAGAGAGAGACTTTCTGCTGTGAATAGTGACAGTTCGAGTTCCACAAGTACATGCTCCAGTCACTTACTGAGCTAACTCCAACTGTCCAGTCTGCCTGGATCCGGTCTAGGACGCGCCCTACCTTCTCATCCACTCACGGTTCCGTGAGTACTCTAGTGCACGTGCCATTTTATTTTCTGCTTGTGCTAACAAGAGAAAAGTTCCCTTTTCAGTTTTTAAAGCCTTAACACGCCCAAGCAACATCAGGCCTGCAACATTGGGGATTTCATTTCAGCTCAAAAAGTTATTTGGAATGGACATTTAACCCTTTCATGCATTAATTATGAGAACCTTAGTTAAGATTTTTTTTCTTGAGTGTTTTTATTCCTCCAAAGGCATAAAAAAAACAATGTGATCAAGTTGTCTTTTTGTTTTTTTTTTCATGGAGTTACAAAAATGTCCATGCATTTAATTTTTGAAGTAAAGAAACGTGTTTAAAACCCAATATCAGAAAGTGATATGGAAACAATGAAATAAAATAAAATCTGATGTTTTCTCACATTTTAACATATTCTAATGCTAGTTATTACTCTTTTCATGGAGATAATATGCCAAAAAAAAAAAAAAAGTAACAGATAATAATTTATTTCTACTCAGACATGTTAGTGCAGATCAGGTTTATCTAGAACAGTACAGTTACAGTGATGGTCTGAATGTCAGTGTATTATTATGGGATGGTGCTTAAGTGTCCACTGTGTTGGCTGATGTGGAACTAAAACAACAAAACCCATGAATATACAAGAGAACAGCTGGAGAAGAACTGTCCACTGGAGTGACCACTGTGCATGAAAGGGTTAAAGATTCATTATTGTGCACTAGCGGCATTGTTCCTATGGTGCCATTGTACAATATCATGATAAGTAGAACTTGTCTACCACCACTATCCATTTGTAAACTACCATTTAATCATGCGTTGTGCAGGTAATAATTCAAGCCAACATGTGAGGCATGAAGGGACGAGCATGTATTTGTTTGGCCTGTCAAGCATAATTAAATTCATACAGTGGTAGTGAACTGCAGCCTTCACATTGTGGCATCGTCTGCTAACAGTAGAAATTTCGTGAACGGCAGCATAACCACTTCTGAAAATGGAGTATGGCGGCAGGGCTGAAGAATTGAAAGTAGAGAGAGGTTCAAATCGCCCAGCATACCTCACAACATTTAAATATGGACATAAAATTCTCCCTTGTAGATAATCAGGTAATGTTTCCATTCATTTGGTGAGTTTGGCGGCGATCAGGCCAGTGAAGGCTGAGAAAAATCCGTACAAACGCCCTCCTGTGCTGCAACATTGATGGGACACAGAACGTGTATCATATAGTAGGATTATTATTATTATTGTATTGTCCTGAGTGTTTGGTCCATTTGCTTTTTTCAATTTTTACATGTGCATACAATTGAAAGAATGAAAAACAACTGTTTTTTAAATTTTTGATTTGTACATGAATAATGAAATGAATCATGTTTTTGTTTTCTGATTGTGGATTCTCAATTGAAAATAATCAATGATACGCTGATTATTTTTGTGCCATGTGCCTTTTTTCCTACATAACACATAGCAGTTAGAAGACTTAGGGACTCAAGACACCAAGTGATAACCTCTTGCAGGTGTAGTATAATTCATTTTGTAAAGGACATTTTCCATACTGTACCACACATATGAGTTAGAATGTAAACTGCTAGAAGTTTGACTGGAGAACCTGAGTGGTGAACGACACAAACAGTAATCCTTGGAACTGATGATGAAAAGATGCCATCTGAGTCTCATGGAAATGTTCAATCAAGGACTATCACTAACTCACCCAGTTGCAAACTACTTTGAAACCAGATCAGTAATGTCAGTCGGTTGACATCTGCTTTTTTGAGGTTGATTTGTACATGAATAATGAAATAATGCGTCACTTTTTTGTGTGCTGATTGTGGATTCTCAATTGAATATGAAAAGAACAAATGATACACGGATTATGGATCCTTCTGGACTCAAACATTCAACTATTTCTGAGTAAGTCTATGAAAGTGGGACAGGTAGGGACAGGAAGGACACAAACCCTTTACAAAGTAAATACTGAGTAACCAGGGGAGTGTAAAAGGAATTTTTAACTATGTCACACTTTTAATTTCCGTCTTGTTTTCAGCTTTTAGTTTTAGTTTCAGATCATCTGCTCATCTCAGATAAGAAAGAAAACAGCACATGCTTTCACCTTACTGCCTGGATAATGTCATTGTTCATTGACTCAAAGTACTGCATGTTCTGGAAAGAGTTCCTACTTTTATACGTAGTAATGATAGAGGCCAAGCTGTTAGTCAGTGTTCAAACTGTAGGAGACAGAGGGCTGGAATAGATAAGAACAGGGAACAAATGCACTGTTGATCATTGTGAGCAGCAAACACATGCAGCCCATGACTCCTGTTGCTCTATGATGCTCATGTACCAGTCTACATAACCACCAGGTGCAACGGTTACATTTTTCGGTTTGTTTCTTTAGTTATTTCGCAAATAACCACTCATTACTCGTATGTGCAAATATAACACTAGAACAATATAACACTAGAACATAGCTATGCGATCTATGTTCACAATATAAAGTGCAATCATTGTAATATAATGTGCAATAATCTGTTTACATTTCAGTCATTTCTCCTCCTCTTCTATGCTGATTTATTTATTATTATCTGCACTTTCCTCTGTTTTAATTTTTATTTCTGTTTTAATGTGTGCTCTGTTATCTATTTTCTCTATTTTAAATGTGCGTGTTTTTATATGTCCATTTCATTTCACTATCAGTCCTGTGGATCGTAATTTTGTTCATCATACCAATGTTGAATGATAATAACTTGGGAGGCTGAAATACAGCTGGATAAGTGAGCTAAATGTAGCTTCAGTTAATAGATAAATAAATTTAAAAAAACAGCGTCATCATTTGTTCTCTGGGTCCTTCAATGAAACTGGGTACATTTTGGTACCTGGCACTTTTAGACCCAATAATAAAAGGTAAATGTAGACATATTTCCCCCCAGGATGGACCTAATGATGACCTCAGATAAATGTGATAAATAAGTGTCAATGCGCTTTTATTTTGATAACATGTCTGTAAATGGTCTTATATAGACTATAAATAAAGACACTGTGATAAATAAATAGTGGTTTTTCTAATCCACACATGTGGGGTTTTCATCAATCTCAGTCTCATTCCAGGTTTTGTATGTAACCCATACACGGGTGTTGCATACAGAACCTGCCCAGTTAAACACAAATAAATTGTGAATGATTTTGCAACAGCGGCCATTTTTGTGAAAGACTCTGCCTTGAAAAATTAGTTAAATCCCCAAAATGTACCAGTGAGAGAATAAAGAAATATTTAAAAAATTGTAGCGTGTAATTTTCTGTGTCCTTTTGGCCGTGTTACATACAAATTTTTGTATTAAATATAATGTAAAAATAATTTAAAAATGTATTTTTTCTGAAAAAAGTGCTTCCAAACTTGCTTCAAAACATTAGTCTTCATCTGGTTTGGATTTTTAGCCCCTCTGTCCTTTTTTTAAGTCCAGTTTCATTGAAGCACCCGTATCTAAACTGGTCACCACCACAATGTACACAGGGTTTTTTAGTAGTTCATTTGCCCTGACCTGGCAATCTACCAGTGATAAGTGGATAATGCTATTCTAAAAGGTATAGGTGTAAATGGATTGTAACAGACCTAAAAATAACTTGGCCCCTTTCTCAACTTTTATCTGAAAAATTGTTTCTCCTTTATCTCAGTAAGTATTCATTTTTAAAATAGACCCAAAATGCTTCCAAACTTGCTTCATAACAGTCTACATCTGGTTTGAATTTTTAGCCCCTCTGTCCTGTTTTTAGGACCAGTTTCATAGAAGCACCCCCATACTGCTCAACATTAAAATGATTCAATATTGATCCAACATTATGCAATTATATTATGCAGTCATTACTGTGTTAACAACAAATACCATGTTAAGGAGCAACTTGATTCACTGTGTAGTTTAGTAGTTTCAGCAACATATTTGGCCATGTTTATTGATAAGTAAGTCCCAGTTATGACAGAGGAGGGTATACGTCTTGCTGTGTGAAAGCTAGATGCCACGCTGCTTCCTGTGAGCGGGACTCGTGCTGTGTAGCAGTGATTGCAAAATATCCTTCTGATTACCGTCAGCAAGTGTGTTACTGGGTGTTTTCTGATTGTGTGAGTGTTGGAGTTCATTTTACAGGCTGCGCAGGAGTATGTAAAGTGCTCTAATAAGGAGGCGTCCATCTTAAATACAGTATACTGCTACTGCTTTGCTTTTGTGGGCATAATTTGACACAGATGCTGAGTCTGTCACAAATGCAGTGGAAAGCACATTAGTGATGAAAAAGCCGGCGTGTCCCGTCATCTGAAGACAAAGCTGTTTGAGGGTTGTGGCGTAACCACAAAAGGATGCCACTTGATTTTGCTCAGCACCATCGCCTTGTTTTCATAGGTCTTCAATATGTTTTTTTTGTGTTTTGCACATGGATGGGTTTGACTGGAAACATATGATGTTTGACAATCTCTAATAATATGGGTTTTATGAGAATTACATTTATCATTTGTTTTGAAAGACGACACCTCGGGTTTGGTCACATTGTCAATCTCTGGGAGGTTCATCTACCACAAAACAATTATGCCTGAGAAAACCAAGTCCAAGCTCCCTTTTCCCCCTTCTGCATTTGAGAGACTAATACAGCAAAATGGACAAAGTTTAATCTGGATATGTATATTACTGTTAAGAAATACAAGTTTGTTTTGATTTGTGTATTATTGTTATGAAGTGGATAGTTTATTTTTCGTTATGACATTTGTCATGAAATGGACAGAGTTTATTTTTAGTTTTTGGGTTTTTTATATGGGCATTTGTGTTATGAAATGGACAAGTTTATTTTTGTTTTTTTATATGGATATTATTGTTATGCAGATGACAGAGTTTATTTTTTTAATGGGTATTTGTGTTACGAAATGGACAGAGTTAGTTTCTGTTGTTTTATATGGGTATGGTTATGAATAGGACATAGTTTATTTTTGATAAGTATATTACTGCTAAGAAATGACGGTTTATGTTTGTGCGTTATTGTTATAAAATGGATATTGTACTTTTGTTTTTGATATGTGTACTATTGTCATGAAAAGGACAGAGTTTATTTTTGTTTTTGATATGTGTACTATTGTCATGAAAAGGACAGAGTTTACTTTAATGTGAAATGCTGCTGCAAAATGGACAGTCTATCCTTGATAGGTACAGCAATGTAGTGTTTTATGCATAGTCAGAGTTTAGTCTGATATGTGAGGATTTTTGAGTTACTTAGGGAATCTAACATAGGAATTTAGGATAGGTGAAGGATGGGGAGAGAGGTGAGAGATTATATAATTCTTCTGTTGTTTGATTTGATATAGAATAGAATGTCTTTATTGTCGTTGTACAGGTACAGTGAAATTTAAAAAGTGCAATTATCCTAGTTGCCATAAAAAGTATAAATAATGTATATAAAAGAATATAAAAATTAAAAAATAAAGGGAAAACTCTGACGGCATAAATATCTAAAAAAAAAAAAACAAACAAAAAAAACAGCATAAAAAAGCGTTACTAGAAGTATAAAAGACACATAAAACATCATCATATACCCCGGACATCATTCAGCATTCCGCACAATTAATTATTGTCCAGAAGTATTCAGTGCAATGCAATATTCGAAATAAACAAATACAGCTGTCCAGTCATACATTTGCTGCTTTCATGTTGCTATATCTAGAAGAATACAGTGAGAAACAAGGATATACAGCATCATCCCAGCCGGCCTCCTGTGTTGTTTCTCCTCGCAATTCTCAGAGGATTACATGCACGCTGAAGTATACATGAGGCCCTCAGCAGATATTTTCATTCCTGTGTGTATAGGTGTGTGAGCCTGGTTGTGTATTTGTGTGTGTGTGTGTGTGTGTGTGTGTGTGTGTGTTGGTGGTGTGTTTCCCATTATTTAAAACACACGTCCAGTATTCCATTTAGGTGAGCCAAAAATCAAACATTTTCACTCAGGCAAACAGCTGGAACCTTACCTGCATAATGGCATTACATGGTTGATTGTGGCACTGAAAAATTCAAATACACATATCCACATCATCTCATCTATCCAGTTACTTTTCACTTCCGAGACCTAATGTCGGTCATTCAATCTGAAAGCAATTTAGCCCATTAGCAGGATGTTTAGGGGGGTTGACTAAACCATGTGCGTCTACTCCCAAGCCTTCATATGGAGGGGGCTATACTGCAATTTGTTTGTTAATAGCAGTATTTCTCTTCGTTTTAAACGGAGCATTTCTGACAATAGCGCAAACAACAACAGGATGTATAGAGGGATTGTGCAAATGCTCACTGAGCAGGATGAAGCATTTAAGGGGATCTCCACGAGGTTAATTGGCGGGGTTACAGTCAACACTGTAAGCTCTGTAATTGGTGAAGTAATTATTCCGTTCAACTATTGTTTTACTTTGCCATTAAGTGCAGCCAGGGTATATCAGGTTGAAAGACTTGCTTCAAATGGTTTGTAGAAGTAGGAAGTATCCGTTCCATTAGGTTGTTTTCAAGACAGCGCCTCTGTTGTCGGCCGCAGACCAGTGGACTCAAATAAATACACTAGTTATCTACCAACAAACATTTGGATTTGTTTTCTACTTTACTTAATTACTCTTACTTTTTAAAAAAATATTTAGTTATGACCATTTTATATTACGAGTTAAAGACAGTCTAATTATGTTATAGTTTTTATCGTTAAATGGCACACAACCCCTTTACCTTTGCTATTGGATTCTAAAACCTTATTGTTAGGACCCAAAGATGAAACATATTTAAAAGGGACACAAGAGTCAAAGGGTCATGTTTTTATTTTATTAGATTTCTTTTGTTTCGTTCTTTGTTGTTTATAAGTTCTTTACATTGTTTGAATGAGCTGTTCGTAATTAACCAGAACCAAACCCTTTTTAATATTTATGGGGGCTCGTTTAAAAAAAAATAAAACACTTAGTATTCGTGCCATGTGCAGCCCATTTTTTATAAGTTGCCTTTTTGTATTTTTTCTGGTAACTTTAGGTTGTGTTGCTTTGTTTTTTGTTTTTTTTGTGTGACATAATTAAGGGGTATTTTACTGTGACTTGGTTGTAGTTGACTTTGGGTTTGTGTATTTTTTGTATCATTTAGAGCTCATAGAGGAGGACTCACAAGTTAAATATGTTCTAATTATGTTATAGTTTTTGTTGTTAAATGACACACAACCACTTTACCTTTGCTATTGGATTCTAAAACCTAATCTCTGCTTGAATATGAGCCTCTGGTGTCTAAATGTTTACATCTGGGGTACCTCTACAGATACAGATAAACTTTACTTATCCCCAGGGGAAGCTAATTTTTCCTTCAGTTCAAGAAAATAAACACAAAACAAATGGTGACAGGCACAACAAACCCCGCCCCTCGCATGTATTGTAATTTTGGCATTGATTCAGCTGTTGTCATCATGTCTATGTGTGTGCTGATGTCAGCATAGACGGCACAGACAAATTTCAGCCATTATAAGTAAATGAGATTTTTTTTTTGTATATTCATAAAAAAATTGAACTTTGACTTACTCTTCCCAAAATGTAATCACATCTATTCTGGGTCATTGGCAGTCTATAAACCCAATTTGGTATGAATTCAATCAATAGTTTGGCTGTTAAAGTAGTCCCTTTCCCATTGACCCTTAAACTGAGTGAATATAACTTGCTCATAAAAATTTAGCTAATGGAAGAACGAAAATTTCACCAAAGCTCCCTCTTTTTTTTTTTTTTTTTTTTTTATTACTAGTTTTTATTACTACTTTTTTTTTTTTTTATTACTAGTACTAATACTAGTACTAATAATTAGTACTTGAAAGGCTGGTCCTCTCCTGTCTAAGTCCCAGTGTGAGGGTGCACATGGATCCTCTGCAGTTTGCATACCAGCCTAACATCGGTGTGGATGATGCTCTCATCCACATGTTACAGAGGGCCCAGGCACACCTGGACACCTCGGATGCAGCTGTGAGGATCATGTTCTTCGACTTTTCAAGTGCCTTCAACACGATCCAGCCGGGGCTGCTTGGTGTGAAGCTGAGAGAGATGCAGGTGGAGTCATGGATGGTCTCCTGGATCATGGACTACCTGACCTGCAGACCACAGTATGTGAGACTGCAGAACTGTGTCTCAGGAAAGGTCCTGTGCAACACTGGAGCACCACAAGGGACTGTTCTGTCCCCCTTCCTCTTCACTCTGTTCACATCAGACTTCCAATACAACTCAGACACCTGCTTTCTTCAGAAATTTTCTGACGACTCAGCAGTTGTCGGTTGTATCAGAGGAGAGGAGGAGGGGGAGTACAGGGGCCTGGTTAAGGACTTTGTAAACTGGTGTGACCTCAACCACCTCCAACTGAACATTTCCAAGACCAAGGAAATGGTTTTGGACTTTAGAAGGAAGAGGTCCAGACTGGTGCCAGTCACCATTTATGACACAGAGGTTGAAGCTGTCTCCAGTTACAGGTACCTTGGAGTCCAACTGGACAACAAGTTGGACTGGTCCTGTCATATGGAGACTCTGCACAAGAAGGGGCAAAGTAGACTTTATTTCCTACGGAGATTAAAGTCTTTCAAGATCTCCAAGCCTCTTCTGTGCAGTTTCTACCAGACTGTGGTGGCTGGTGCCCTTTTTTTTGGTGTGGTGTGTTGGGGAGAGGGAGCTCGCATTTCTGACAGAAACAGACTGAATAAACTCATTAAGAAAGCGAGCTCCATCATTGGGACTGGACTGGAAACAGTTCAGCAGGTGGCTGGGGTGAGAATGCTCAGGAAACTGGACTCTATTCTGAAGAACGCATCTCACCCATTGCACCATCTTGAGGTGTTCAGAGAGAGCACCTTCAGCCACAGACTGATCCCCCCTCGGTCCAAGACTGAACGCAGTAGGAGGTCCTTCCTGCCGGCTGCTATTAGACTTTTTAATATCGCTGTGCGATAAATTATTGTATGCTGTGCATACTTAGGTGTGTTAGGTGTTTTCAGGTTATTGTATTATATACAGTACTTGTATTGTACATATATATATATAGATATATATAGATATACAGTATATATCTTCTATTCTGTTTATTATTTATTTGTTCCATTGATGACTGTTTGTGGGATGTTCATGCGATGGGTCAGAGTGTTTTTCTTCTTGTACTGCTGCTGTTGTAACAAAGCAATTTCCTGCAAAGGATCAATAAAGTATCTATCTACCTATCTATCTAAAAGTTTTTGCGCTTGCAAAAGAGGGTTTTTCAGGCGTAGTGAAATTGGTATATCATGCAAAACTGCAGTGGAAAGACCTTTTTCCGCAACTAGAGTCACCTGAATATATATTAAAAAAAAAAAAAGGATTTTGCCGGAGGTTACCACAAGCGAAAAAGAAGAGTTTGAAAAAAACATGGTGCAGGATGTGTGGACATACCAGGAAACCCAGTAATTTTTAAATTTATTTCGGGATGGAGGGGCAATATATTATGATAATGAATATAACTGTAAATCAACACGACATTTATGTTCATCGCCATGTTTATGGAATTACTTCTCGTGTCATCTCGTGATAATAAATAAATCATCTCATTTGTGACTTAACGGACTTCTGTTTTTTTGACATTTAGCAAGTATTGGTAAAGTCTTGCGCAGATGTCCAATGGAAAAACGACAAACATAAATTACACAGTCACCTGACTAAGATATTGAACTGACTGATGATGGTGGGGATGAAGGATCGTCTATAACCTTCAGTCATGTAACTTAATGAGGTGACCCATCCACTACAGCCTCTATGGTTTATTAGAATGTCTCTACCACAGTCCCCAGTGAATCCAGCTCATCTCCAAACACTGAGTCGGCTTTTTTTTACTAGTTCTTCTAGCTGTTTTGCCTCCCTTAGTTGGATACACCGGCTGCAACCCACTGGTAAAACATGTGCAGCATCTCAGGTAGGATGTCAAAGGACCTGAGCCTCGTTAGGAACAATAGCCAGCTTTTCCTTTTGATAAAGTGCATCTATGTTCAGGGACTAGTCCGTCTTGTGGTCAGGATACACAAGATATATGTAATTCGCCCGCACCTCGTTGTTCACCAGACATGTCGACTGGCTGAAGAGGGCTTCAGACTTTCTGAGACCCACCGCCATTTCTCTGGTCTTGGAGGTTTTCAGTTGTGACTCCAGTCTCACATGGCTTGGGGCAGGTCCCTCTGGTCCCATTCCTGTCTATTATAGCATCGATTATCTATGTACAGGGCCACTAGAAAACTGTGTAAATCCTTTGATATTAGCGATTGATAACATGAACCAGGTTAACCCATAAAGAACCAAACATCCACCAGTGACCAAAAGCATCTACTGATCTAAACTGTTTAATACCTGTTCATCCACTAATCTTATCAATACATGTAAATAATTGGTGTAAAATGTAGTTCGTAATCTTTTTATGGTCATCATATATGACCCATTTGGACATTCAGAGGCCCTGTAGTGAGCGTGGAAACACCGTCATCTTTCTACAACACTGATTCACCAGTCAAACCAATGGAGTTGGATCAATGATAGTGGTTGTAGATACTTGTTACATTCAGGTGTTACATTCAGTTACCGTGGAAACACAATCATCTTTTACAACATTGATTCACCAGTGAAACCCATGGAGTTGGATGACAGTGGATGAACACACTAGGTTTATGATCAGTTAATGATATATTTTACTGAAAAAGTCCCTTTTTCTTAAGGTTTCTCTCTTTTTTTTTTTTTTTTAAGTAATAACCTTCAACTTTAATCTGAGCTTTTGTGAACGTTTGCATGATCAGTGAATTAAATAGGAATGAATATATATATAATGAATTATAGGGAAATGTCTACTTTTTGACTTAAAAATACAAAATACAAAGGATAATATTATAATAAATGGTAAAAAATCACTTGAAGGTTAAAGCTAGATAAAAATTCATCTAAGAACTGCCACAAAAGTACCACTGGGTCTTTATAGGTTAAATTAAGTAGCAAGATCTTAGTCTGAGGTGCTTGTGGTGGTCATTTTCTCATGCTATTTTTTTCTTCTTTTTTCTTCCTCATTTTAGGTCTTCCATTGACCCATTCTCCCTGACTCCAAACCAAGTTGGTTTTATGCCTAAACATAACCAAACTCTGATCACAGCATTGTCTACATAATATTCAGAAAAACTGATGCTCATTGAAATATGACGCTCTGATCTAGGGTGAATATGCACTAATTTGGGAGTGAGAATGTATAGGTTATTTCCATAAATTACACACTGTTCTGTCGCTCATTAACTGAAGGCCATGCAGGCTATGTCTTAACATTGTGTTGCAGAAGTGGTTACTAGAGCAGTGGTCTGTTTTACAATGTGTGAAAATGAAATCTAATTAGTGATACCCACTGAATTACATTTGAGAAATCAAGGCAGCCTTTGCCTGATGAGATTTTTTTTAGTACCAGGATATATTTGCAGGATCTCCACAAGGTTAACTGGTCAGGTTACAGTCAACACTACAAGCCCTTTAATTGGTAAGGTAATTATCTTCGCTGTTTTATGTTATCATTAACTATGGCTGGGGTATATCAAGTTGAAAGTCTTAATTGACATGGTTTGCAGCATGAGGAAGTATCAGTTCATTTCAAATGTTTGTAAGAAATCTATTCTATTATAGCCTCTAGAGTGGAATAAATAAATATGCAAGTGCTGTCTTTTTGCTAATAATCAATAAACATCAAATTGTGCACTTCAAGGTTGTTCATAGGTGTCATTACACCCAGCGTTTAAATTGGCTTTTGTGAGGAGGGGGAGCCTTTGTGTAGTTAACAGTCAATGGTCATCTTTTTTCATGAGCATCTACATTATATTGCCCTCATATTGTCCACAACTTATGTAATACTTATTTTGTTCAGTTTTGATGTGGAGGCTGTGTGATTGAATAGTTATCTAAGCAACGAGGATGTTTATGCTTTTCAATTTATTATCTTTTTAATTTTATCATACAACAATAACAAGTAATTTATTTTCTCATTACAAAGCTGCATGAAGAAGATAAAATGCAGCACAGCAGATACATTGAACAGTAATCTACGCCTCTATGGCAGCAGTGACTTGTATGGTGATGCAAAGTTTTGAGGAAACTTAATGGGTTAGGGACCATTGGGGTGTCATTAGCCCTATTCAGATGGGATTAGTTTTACATAGGTATGTGGGGTAAAGTAAGAATTGCCAGAGATTTTAATCCTGTCCAAATGTGCTACGTCAGTAATCATTACTGCATGTCAGTAAAGATTACTGTAACTTTTACCTTCTGTAAACAGGTCCGGGAAAATGACCCCAGGTAATACTAATTCCATGTGAATAGACCAGTAGTTAACATGTGTGTAGATATTCCATCATATCCTGTTTACAAGTGGTTTTTCATGAATTTTCAAGCACGGAGGATCTTAAAGAAGTACTCAGTTTTCCAGTGGGCAGTCAGACAAGTGTGTGTGAAACCTGTTGTACTGTTGGAATGGCCGTACGACAAACATGATTCAGACGCAAAAGAAGGTTGAAAACACTAGAGGCACAGGACTTCTGATTGCCTTAGGTAAGATAAGCAACATAGCAGGGCTATGTGGCTAATAAAAAAAATGTTAGTAGCTTAATCATCTGGTTGATGGACAATATTAATATTAAAGAAGCAACGTCATACGAACATGATGACAGGAGGGGACGGCGGTGCGTGAATGGATTTTCCCCTCCCACTTGTGGTAGTTTTACTGATATTTCTTCTCCTGTGCAAATTGGCCATTAATATTTCCGACGTCCTGTGGTAAAGTGGCATTACTCCATGCTCCCATGTAAAACTAATCCAGTCCGAATAGTGCTATTGACATTCATTGGCGTTAGTAATCTTTGCCTCTCTGTGGATGTGAGGTCAGTTATGCCGCAAAGTTGAGCCATAATTTTTTTTTTTCTCATGAAGATGCCTAGGCAAATGCTTGGCTAGCTAACTCGTGCTAGTTTGCTTTTTACAGTTCTAATTTGTGTGAAAGGTTAGCAGAAATAGTACAGGGTTGTTTTACATTGAGGGAGAGGGTGCTGAGCTCTGCTGGGGTTTGTTGTGGACCTAAGGAAGAGGGGCTGAACTCTGGTACACTCAAATTGTGATACCCTGACCAAACATCAATATGTGACTAGGTGGAAGTGAGACTTGTAGAGCTCTGCTGTAGTGAAGCTGAAGAAGACTTTAATTTTTTTTTGTGGTTGAAGATGCAGTTCGGTGGTGCAGTCGTTAGCACTATTGCCTCACAGCAAGAAGGGCCTGGGTTTGATTCCAACACCAGGAACCTTTTGTATGGAGTTTGCATGTTGTCCCAGTGTTTGCGTGGGTTCTCTCCGGGTACTCCAGTTTCCTCCCACCATCCAAAGACACGCGCTGATAGGTTAACTGTTTAATCTAATTTGCCTATAGGTGTGAATGGAAGCATGATTGGTTGTTCATCTCTATGTGTTCAGGTTGTTATTGAAAAGGAGAATCAGTTCTCAACTAACTTACCTGGTTAAATAAATAAAAAAATAAAAGAAAAAGAGGTTGGTATAGCATCGGTCTCTTTTTCAAAAGTGTGACAATGAAAATCTAATTAGTTCTACTCAGATAAGATAATTGGCTAGTAAAGCTAGAGTTAGTTTAACCATCCCTCTGTTTAACATTTTACTATTTAATACTGAGATCCATGTTGCTAGTTGCTTTTCCATTTACCCTAAAATAGTGCGAATGTAACTTGTGCATAAAAATTTGGAAAAATGACAATTTCCTCAAAAGTCTTGTTTTTCGATGAAATGTTTTTACGCTTGCAAGTGGTGTTTTTTTTCGGTGTAGCAAAATTGGTATATCACGAAACTGCAATGGAAAGACCTTTTTGTGCAACTAGAGTCACATGAACAAAAAGAGGGATGTTGATGGATGTTGCAACAAGCGAAGAAGAAGAGTATAAAACAAACATGGCGTGGTATGTGTGGACACACCAGGAAACCCAAAAATTGTTTAATTTAGTACGGGATAGAGGGGTAACAAGCATTTAAGATTCAAAACAACAGATATATATGTTTGTCGCCATGTTTATGGAATGACTTCTCGTGATATCTCGCAATAATAAATAAACAAATCATCGCATTTGTGATTTAATGGAAAAATCAACCCTACATACTTGTTTTTTTCAACGTTTAGTAAATATCAGTAAGGTGTTGCGCATATGTCCAATGGAAACCTGACTAGTGTTGTCATACACAGCCCTACTCCCTTACCCCACCCACACAATTTTTGTCTTGCACAGCTCCCCACATTCAGGCATTTTCATTAGGGCCACTTAAAAATCTTGTTCTCATCTTTGAACATCTTAAAAAGTCATCTCATTCCACTTAAAATCAATGAGTAAAAAAATATACAAAGAGCCAGAAAACTTTGGGTGATTTGAAGTAGGGAAAGGGTGAAATTAATTGGCAGCTTTGCTAAACAAGCATCCAGTCATTGGCGTAGCCCCAGTGATCACTGCTTGTCATTAGTATTGGTGTCTTCTCTTCCAGTATTAGACAAGAAGCCCCTCTTTTTTTTATTTCATTTAATCAGTGAAAATCATCTAGATATTTTTTGCCAACTGCCTACACCACAGTCACTAAACATTTTAATGACTTCAAGCTAGCTTAACGAAAACTGATCCCAATTATTGCACATTTCATTTGAGACCTTCCTTACTCAGGAGTTATTAAACTGAAGTGTTTTATGCCATTTTATCCACTTAACAGAGGCAGTGAACTAGTGTATACAGATTTGATGATCATCGCTATTAAATGTGTGGTTTTGATAAAGTAGAAATGGAGAGATTTTCACCCAAATCTTAAATGATTGCATCACTGTGTTATTGTGAAATTAAACATGATTTGGGGCTGAAGACACTGAATAGTTTTCTGTGTGTCAATTCACATTTAGTTGCCAACAGAACCCAACATCCAGCAGTGCAGAGCATTAGGATCTGTTGGCTCTGTAGTTGGAGACACACTCGAAGCTTTCAGGTATGGAGTCATCAATCATTAGCCTACTTCTGACATTAACTTTCTTGTCAAAGCCACTGTCTCCAGTTTGTCTGCAGACTTAAAGATTTGAGAGGCACTTTTTATTTGCACGCTTTTAACTCCACCCAGCTGGGATAATGGAGCTGGTTGTGTGCAAGCAATTAATGCAACCACAATGCCAAAAGTGGTGATTTGTCATACACCGATGATACATAATCATTACATGAAATGTAACGCTTTTCAACCGCTGGACCTGGGTTGATGTTGTGACTGTGTCTGTCTGCCAGTTTAGGCTCTCACCTGTCTGTCCCACTCACACACACATATTCTAACACAGTCTTTCTCAAATGGAGTACGTGTACCCCCAGGGGTACTTGGTAGAAGCCCAGGGAGTACTTAAAATTTTAGGGGAAAAATACATTAAATAAGTCATTATGTACTGTATACAAAATAAATATTGAGAAAGAATGGTGAAACATAAAACACAATAAATAGATTCATATAATAGTTTTATTGTCAATCATCTTGTTTAAGCTTTGGGAACATTTTAAAAAGATTTTTATTTGAAATTATTTAAAATGAGTTTATTTGAGTAATTAAGTATTTTTGTTGGTGAAAGGTTCATTTGTTAATTAATGGCCAATTTATTTTTCTTATGAATGAAAGAGGGCACGTTTCAGTTTATATTTTGCACACAAAATGTACTTTTTAAAAAATATTTATATTACAGTTAAATACATGTGTTTTTTTACGAAGTTTTGAAAATATAAACAGACACCTTTGCCACAGGAACAAGGATAAAACATGCTGAAGTGAGATTTGGGGGTACTTGGCTAAAAAAGTATATTTCAGGGGGTACTCCACTGTAAACACAGTCTAACACACACAGCCACAGACAGGAAAACAGGCCACCAGGATTAACCCACTCTGGAGGGACTGCCCTGCAGTTTTGTTTAGTTTTTTTTTTTTTTTTTAATTGATTTTTTTGTTTTGTTTTATTCTGTTTTGCAGATTTTCATGAACTTTAAACATTCCAATTCTGTTGGTGAAGTTGTTTATTTTGGCTTGCTTGTTAATTTTTGTAATAAGTATGTTAATTTCTGTTCATTTTGGAGATTATTTTATGTCATATTTGTTTTAATTGGGGTTTTTTGTTCTCTTTGTCCAACTAAATGACAATCAGGAACTACATAACAACATGCAAAGTACATTTAAAGGTTAATTTTAGTATGTTTTGTTGGTTATTTTGTTCCCTTTAGTGTTATGTTGCTGAAGCCAGCATATGCTGCAACATAATGCAAAAATAACCAAATAAGTCAGATCTTTATTCTCACGAAGCCATTTATTTTTTAACAGAGAGGAAAGAATGTCATGTCATGAAGTAGATTCTGTGGGGAAATTTAGTAGAATGTAATGACATTCTCTGTAAATGTAAGTCTGTCTCAGCGTTGTCCCACACAAATGTAGTCTTTGCCCCAGTTTCCTGGAATTTGTGTGAATTAGCTACATATCCAATCCAATCCAGCTTTATTTGTAAAGCACTTTAAAACAAGAATAAATAAAAACCAAAATGAAAGAATAAAATACAAGAATAGATTAAAAAACATAAAAAGCTGTACAATTAAAACCAACAAAAAATAAGAAACAATAAACCAACACCAAATAAAACAATAGAATAAAAAATAATACATTCAAACATCTCACTTGGTTTCAAAGCCAAAGAGAAAAGAAGGGTTGTAATACAAGATTTAAAAATAGACATACATATGAACATTTTTGCTGTGCTTACTATTATCTGGGTTTCAGCTTATGTTACTGTTAGCAGCAAAAATACCTCTCCAGTGACTTAACTGCTCTGCCTCTTGGCCAAATGCAGCTATTTTCCTCTAAGTGCATTTTGCATGTTATGTAGTTCCTGATTGTCATTTAGTTGGACTTTTTAAACAACAGGGCTGCTAATTTATCATACATCTAATTTTAACTCCCTGGACTCTACCTCCTGTCTACTCCTGCCCTTAATATGAAGGCATTTCAATAGCAGTGAAGCCCCTAGGCTGACAGCCATGAGATTAGTATGAATGTATTACCCCCTTGAGTGCCATAGCCTGTAATAAGTTCCCCATTAATCGTATCCGTTGGGGAAAATTTGTTTAGGCCTTAATTACATATCATTAAAATTGGTCTTGATTCTCTGAGATTTAAGCTCAGAATTAGACTGCACATTTTCTGCTTTCCTTGCCTTTGGCCATTCTACAAATTTATGTTACTTTGCTCCTACCACCAGTGTGATTTCTCATGGTCTCCCTGATTGCTCTAATGCGTCCTTGGTCCTTTACACATTAGTATTTTTCTTGGTGTTTTAATTAATATTGTTATATTATTTAATTGTCATATGTTTTCTGTTTGTTTTTGCATGTGTGTATTTGCTATGAGAAGGAATGTAAGCCAAATCAGGTCAATTATTATAATAAGAAAACAGGATTCTTTTCACTCATTCACATCTCATACTGTTTTCCTCAGTGGGAATTTCCACTTGCACTATTGGAGACTGAAGCAGAATCAGGAGAGTCTTTCAAGCCTGTCTTGAATTGCTAAAAGACTTTGAGGTCAGCTGCCAGCAATGAAGTTAACATCTGAGCTTGGCTGAAAGGTAAAGTGAAAAAGGCCGGTGACCTCTAAAAGTTCTGCATGACTGCTAATGCATTTCAAATGATATCCCTAATATTGAACATGGAAAATACATTCACAATCACATGGTCATAGCGAGACTCATTACAAAGGTCTTTCAAGGCTTAGCTGTGTTCACATTCAAGTTGAAAAGCTGAATACACAACTATGCACTGTGTTATCAAGTATTAGAACGGTTGGAAAATTGATAATAATACCTTCATATCAATATGATGAGCCATTTGCAGATGCTCTTAAGAAATCTGAGCTACAACAACGATGATGATGCTATAATATGTAAGGAGATACATATACAGCACTGTGCAAAAAGTCTTAGGCCACCTTTAGCTTTGTTGGTTTTACAGGGTTGAAATGAGCAGACGTATTTATTTCTTATTCTTTTTTCTTCAGAAACAATGAGAAAATACAGGAAATATTTGCATGGCCTTAAAAGATATACACACACACAAACTCAAAACCTGAACAAAATTTATTCTAAATGTTAATCACTATTTATTGCGACCTCTGACCCCATGACAAGAAGCAGCACAAATAATTAGAAACATCTGACGTGTTGAATGAAACCTTGTATAAAACATCAGAAAATTAATCCTGTAAAGCCTGAACCATTGACAGAAAATTCCAGTTTGTTGAAACTGGAGCCTTTATTGGTCCTTCTGAACAACCACAAAAAAAACATATTCAAATATCAATTTCCATGTAAGAGTTTCAATTTTGTATCATATTTCACACATTAGGTCTCAATGCTCACATATTATTTTGAACAAACAAAAACCTAATATTACACAAACATGTTTAAAAATGTGGTAATTCCTTTTTAAAATTGTCGAAGTTCTTCCTCCTTCACATTAATGACAGTCTTGTAGTGTCACTGGAAAGGCCTCTGGTGAATGAATTCCTCCCCCCGGTCAATTATCGGTGTATTGCATGTATCTAATTGTATACATCAGGTTTTTCAAGAAAAAAATATGACACTGATCATGTAGAGGGCTTCAAAACTCATGTATCAAATATGATACGTTTGGCGTTATAGGGTTAATGCTATAAATCTCATATTGTATGAACAAAAGGGTTAAGAACATGCTAAGTACAATGGGAGGTCAGACTACATACAACCACTTTAGTGTGTGTGTGTGTGTGTGTGTGTGTGTGTGCTGAAAAATACATATGTGTTGTCATTATAATCTTACTAAACCTAATATTAGCTGAAGATGTTTATAGTCTATACATAACACTAGTATTAGTCTATTATGAGATTTTTATTTAATTAAAAATTAGGCATTTGTAAGAAAAGTCTTAATAGGTTGCCAAGTTAACGTCTATATATTCTCTGATTCAACAATGAATACCCTTGAACGGCAGATGACAGAGCAGCGATGACAAACTAAACAATCTGCTTCATCTATTACACACAACAAAAAACCACTGACCTTTTTTTCTCCTGTTACCATGGTAGCATAGTAGTTCTGATTTATGGTTATCACAAAGGTATACTGACTGAAGACAATTTCCAGGTGTGAATACGTAACAGCCTTGTGGTCTTCAAATGGAAATGAGAGGAATTTAGATTGTAGGTGGACCATGGACCAAACATACAAATATGTCTTGTTTTGTCTTAGTCTCATCATCAATCAAAGTTGAAAATAACCAAATTCACCAAACACCTCATTAACATCTTCCTTCATATCTAAGAAATTCGCTCGACTTAACAAGACTGTTGTGAAGAATGTCTGGTGATGCTGCTTAACTGACATCGATGATTCACAGCAATAGGTATGACTAAAAGTGAAGCTAATTACCTGCTGATTTAGATTCCAAAAATTCTTATCATTATATGATCCAAGTACGCATAATGAACCGAATTTCAGGGCATTGGCTCAAAAGGGAAATTAATGAAGTAAAAAATAAAGTTAAAGTGGATGGAATAATTGAGTAAAATTATATTTTAATGGGTGCTTCTATGAAACTGGGTTTATTCTGGTATCTTTTTAGCTTTTTAGACCCCCCCCCCCAAAAAAAAAAAAAAAAAAAGAGAAATTTAGACATATTTCCCCCCAGGATGGACCTAATGATGACCTCAGATAAATGCAAAAAAAATATACTCTTGCTCTGAGCCATCCCAAAATGAATGAATTTATAATCAAATATTGGGGCCAAAAATAGGACTAAAATTGGGACATTAAATCTCCCTAGGTGTTAGTGCATTAGATGTGAAAACATGTCTGTAAATGGTCTTATATAGATTATAAACAAAGACACTGTTAAATGTGTTGATCCTAGTGTTTTTTTTCTAATCCACACGTGGGTTTTTCATCAATCTTAGTCTCATTCCAGGTTTGGTGTGGAACCCATCGTGTCCACTGGTGTTACATACAGAACCTGCCCATTTAACACATATAAATCACGAATGATTTTGCAGTAGTGATCATTTTTGTGAAACACTGCCTAGGATAATTAGTTCAATTCCCAAAATGTACTTCTGAGAGAATAAAGAGATATTCAAAAAAATAGTAGTGCGTAAATTTCGTGTCCTTTTGACCGTGTTACATGTAGATTTTTGTATTAAATATAATGTAAAATAATATAAAAATGTGTTTGTTTGTTTTTTTTTCTGAAAAATAGTTTCTCTTTTAACTCAGTAAGTATTTACTTTTTAAAATAGACTCAGAGTGCTTCCAAACTTGCTTAATGACATCAGTCTAAATCTGATTTGAATTTTTGGCCCCTATGTCCTGTTTTTAGGACTAGCTTCAGGAAGGCACCAAAATATAAACCAACATATGTATAATAGACATGACTGTATGGATAAAATGTAAATACTGTAAATGATGAGAAATAGTGTAAAGGATTAACTTACATAGCCAGTAGTACTGCACATTGTAATGTATAACTGTTCAAATGATCACGTAAGCAGAACAAAAGGACATTAAACAGGCTACAGTTAATGATGGATGATGCCTTTAATTTAAATGTCCCTGTATGTAGTTTATTGACACCTAGTGGTGGAGTTGGAGATTACAGTCAACTGAATACAACCCCACTCCCCTACAGTGGCTGCTACAAGTGTGAAAGTATTAAAAAGGATTATACCACTGGTAGGGCTGCACGATTAATCGATTTTAAATTGAAATCGGATTTTTTAAATTAGGACAATTTTTAAAAAAGGGAAATCGTAAAATCGATTTCATCTCTCTCGTGCCTGCGGGCCGCGCGCTTGCGGGCTCCCGTAGGCTCCTCCTCCTATCAGTGACAGCAGTCAGTCACAGAAGTCTGTGTAATGACCGGACTTTAAATGTGTTAATGCGCCCGCAGTACTTATAGCAATGTAAGCTGTGGCTTCACGCACGGATCCCGCAACTGAAATATAACTGCATGTGGATCACTCATCTTCCATTGTCCCGGATCCGTACCGTACTGTCGTCTTCCGATCCGGGTCTCGGGGTCATCAGCCTCAGAAAAGGAGCTCAGACAGCCCTGTGCCCACACACATCCACCAGCTCCACACATAGAATCCCTCCAGCGTGTCCTGGGTCGGTCTATTCCACGCACAGATCCCCCAGTTTAAATAGAACCGCATGTGGATCACTCATATTAACGTGGTCCACGCACGCACGACTGATGCCTGTCACTGACTTACACTGGTATCACTTCTGTGGGCCCAGATACCCAGAATAAATAAATAAATAAATAAATTAGTCCTCTTACTTGCTAAATTTTTCATTCACAAATGTAAGTTCTGGAACACAAAACCAAATACTATTTATTTTTTTAAACATGTTGAACTTTTTTTAAAGGTGTTAAACAAATCTGAAAACAAAAAGGCAGATATAAAAAAGGTGTAAAAACAATCAGTATTTGCTCTGATTTGGACATTGTATTATAGTGTATTCCCCCTGGCAAACTTATGTTATTTTCTTGTAGTATACATTGTTTGTATACTCTACTTAATTCAATAAAGATTTAATTAAGAAAAAATAAACTTCTGTGGGTTCATCACGTGATACCATCACAGATTTGAGGTCAGAGCAGTGCCTTGCATTGTGGGCTGCTCACGAAAACGACATGCTGACTTCTGTTGTCTTTTGTAGTTTTACCCAAAAATCAAAATCAAAATCGAAAATCGAGTTTTTAGAGGAAAAAATCGGGATTTTTTTTTTTTTTTGCCAAAATCTTACAGCCCTAACCACTGGTCTACTTTAAAAAAAAATAGTGGATCATATTAATGCACCTTAACACTGGACATGCCCTCAAAATGGAAAAGGAGATGACGAAGCCTGTTCTCTACTGTAGAAATGATAGTCTGATGGACATCTGCTCCCTCTGTTGATATGCAAATCATTCATTCTAAGGTAATAAAAAGACAATAATTATTTTTTCTGATGATTATACACTAATGGAAAAATAATTAAGAATATGACATTACCCTCCTGCTATTAGCCCCCCTTAAATCACCCCACATCTTACACGCTGGGTCTTTAAATGTAACTAGTAATAACACTTGCATCAACTGCACCACATAATGTTTACATTTGTTGATAGCATTTAGCATCAGACAAGAGCTCAGACAGGATGACTGTTCGCATAACGAGCAGTGCGTCGAGCTGTCAGCAGTAACCTTTTCACAGCTTCATTTCCCCATGCAGGCCACCTGTGGCGCAGTGGATGTTTTCTTGGCAATGTGCTGTGCTTTGTTTAAGATTCAATGCAGAACCTCCATGCCTTTTATTTGACTCCGGAAAAAAGAAACACACCAAATTCCAAGCTGAGTTCTATGTTTCACAAGTCTTCTCTGAAATGTAGAGGAAAAATCAGACTTTTTTTGGACGTGACTAGAGGTGAGAAGTACTTAAGCTACAGTATTTAGCAGAGTTTTCAGTTATCAGACCTTTACTACTTTATTTCTGACAACTTCTTTTGTTTTACTCCCAACATTTTTACACAAGCATCTCTGTTTTGTGCTCCATACATTTTCAAGGCAGGCTTTTTGTGTTTTTGTTCTGTCTGGTATTGATTTGTTTTTTGTGTTTTTTTTTTTTAAATTTTGTATCACTGCGCAGCTTTTCAATATCAAGCCCAATTTCAACCTACATGGATGGAGCAATGATGCATAGAGAAGATGAGCCCCATTGTGTGTAGAGTAGCGCTAATACTGATATAGATGATGTGAGGTTTATACTGTGCAAAAATGTACATTTTTGGCTACTCAGAATCAAGGTTATTATTGTTAACGAAAAATAACAAAATGACGAAAACTAGAATTGAAAAAACATTTTCGTTAACTGAAATAAATAAAATCTATAATTAAAAGAAAAAATGATAACTAACTGGAACTGAATTGTGTGCTTAAAAAACTAACTAAAACTTATAAAAATTATGAATAAAATTCCCTTCATTTTCGTCTTTCTCAATGTCAGATTGATAAGAAATAGATTTATTTTGCTCAAGCAATCATGGTCTGTCACTTCTTGTCACTTGTTTAGAGTTGGCTTCTCGTACCCACTCTACCTGGAAACATGGAGACTAAAGTTGGGAGAAAGCAACAGAGTCCTGTATGAGATTTTTTTGAATACAATGGCGAGGAAGATTAAAGATATGCAAAAACTAAACTAAAATTAAGTATTTAGAAAAAAGGAAAACTAAAAAAAAACCTAGCGAACCAGCTCTAAAAACTAATTGAAACTAACTGAATTAGAGGGAAAAAAAATCAAAATTAAATAAAACTAAATTGTAATGTAAAATTCAAAACTATTATAGCCTTGCTCTGAATCAGAGGTGGGGTACTTTGGTCAGACTTACAGGTCTTAGTTTTTAGGACCTCACACTTAGGTGACTAACACTGACAAAAGTGACCATTGTAAACCAGCCTACAATTGGAATAAGAGACAGAGAAAGAATGAGGACTGCAGCAGACTGTCCCGGTCTGCCCTGCTGTGGTCTCACCTTACCTCACCTCATCAGCCACATCTGCTTCACCTGTTGCACCCAGCTGTCCCCAATCAGCTGGTTAGGATAGAAGCGGGGCAGACTCATCCACACGTTGCCAGGTTGTCTTTGGATCTTTCCAGACTTTCCAGTGTTTTTCTTGTGCTTGTGGTCCTGTTTCTGACCCTGCCTGTTTTGACCATGTCTCCTCGCCTCAGCCCTGGTAACCATAGATCAGCTTTCTGGACAGTCTGCTTTTTGCCTCCCTGAAACGATGTGGCGATTGCCAACCCGGCATCATCGTTCGCCAGCTACATCCTGGCTACCCGCATTGGCTCAGTGAAAGATCCACCCGCCTTCCCTGTGGTTCTGACTCCTCAAACCTCCACTGATACTGAGCACATGTTCTATCAGGAGTCATTATCCTAGAGCCACATCAGCTGTCGTCAAACCTCAGCCACAGACTCAGGATTCAAGCCTGCCCGTTTGGCCAAGAGGCAGCATTTGTGTCTGTTGCATCTAGAGATGTAATGACATGAAAATTTCATATCACGGTTATTGTGACCAAAATTATCACGGTTATCATTATTATCGCGGTATTGTTGAAATGTGCTCAAAATGTTCAAAAAGTACTTATACACACACTGAAATAATTTAACAAAGTTGTATTAAAAAAAATAAATAAATAAAATAGTGGGCACAATGTACCTTCTGTTGGCAGAAACATTCAAATATTAACCCTTAGTGGTCTGAGCCTTTTTTGTCCATTTTTCAGTCCTTTTGATTTTGCCTATATATACTATATACAGAAATGTTTACTATACCCATGTTTGGTATCTTTTTTTCAGCACTACTTCATCTATCTCATCTGTCTATTATTTTTTTTCACTTTAACCTACTATAAAAACACAAAAGGCCAGGAAACACAAAAAAATATAAAATCTAATTTGAAAAATGTATATAATATATTTAAAAAATAACACACAGATGCTTAAGGAACCTTTTCAAAGACTTTAAAAGTGAATATTAGTTCCAAGTATTAGGTATATAAAATTAAAATTGTAATAAATTAAAACTATACTCAAATATTTGATATAAAAGCAGATCTTTACATAGGGCTTTTTCCTCTAAAAGTGCGGTAATCAAACACGGTTATCATGATAATTACAATTTAAACGGTAATACTAATCGTCTGCAATTTTACCGCGGTTTATCATTATACCAGTAATCGTTACATCCCTAGTTGCATCATAACTGTGGGTTCGACTCCAGGCTGTGCACTCAACCTCCGATATTCTCTGCACCCAGCAAGTCATCAAACACTTTGATTATTGTCCCTGCTGTTGCCTGCCTATTTGTAAATGAACTGTTCTGCAAATAACGTCCTCTAATCTCTGCACCCAAAGAAGTGTGTCGCATGTAGGTCCTCATTCTCCACCACCCCTCACAGCAAACTATTAAAACACCATTCAACGTTACTCTTCATTTGGAAGACTTGTAATTGATGTCTCAACTTGTCTTGTAGGACAGATCATCATTAGTTGTATGACTTGACTCGTCATTTGCTGATTGCGAACAATGACTTGACTTGTTTTCCTTGGCAGGGACTCGAGTAACTTTATTTTCACCACACATACTTGCTTGAGATTTAAAGGTTAAAACTTGAGACTTATTTTTTGCTTGTACATGTTTAAATTACTCCCTTCTGATTGAAGTGTACGTTCATAGTCAGAATGGGCAGAAAAACATGAGTCAAAGAGAAAACAAAGGCAGTCTGCTTTTATAGATATTTATATGAATTTAGTTTTAAATCTGATGTACAATATAGTTGCGTGGGGGGGGGGCTGGGAACAAGTATTCAGAAGGATTTGTTTTTGTCCATTGCAGGAAGCTTTGCAGAAAAATGACTATTTACTTTAATTTTAGGGTATTTCAGAACTTTTCACCCATAAAGAAGTTGAGTTTTTTCTTTACCCTGTACTTCTACTTGAGTAGAAAATGCGTGGACTTTTGCCACCTATACATCAAGGACTTATTTATATATCGGGCTGCTATATGGTCTACTTCCCCGGATAGAAACTTGGGAATGGCAACAGTTCATTGGTGCAATCTGACTCAATATGCCGATGATTTATCAGACCTCTGGGACCATTTGGGCTTGTAAAACATGAGGTGAAGCCAAGACCATTAAGCTATGTAATCAGCCATGGTAAGTCTGATACCACACTCCTTACTTCAATATATTTACGGTCCAAGGACCAAAGCACATAGTCCTTGGTCGCTACAAGCGCTCTTCAATGTTTTTCTTCTATTTGTCTGAGCAATTATTTCCTCTTCTCAAAAGCTTGGTGTATGCCCCATTTGTACAAATTGAGCATGTGTGGGAACCAAAATGTTCTCCGCAAAGCACTTTTTTAATGCATTTCCTCTCACCGGATTTAATGGTGTTGTTTCAGTGCAATAACGCAGCACAAGAGACTTTGTATATCTAAGCAGCATTATGTTCACCACATGTGATTGTTCCACATGCTCATGCTTGAAAAACATTACCTTCTCCAATAACAACAACTAAATACGGCTTCTAAATGACTCCTGCCCACTTACATCACAGAAAAAAAACACATAGATATTTGGTTCACTGGTTCAGACTTAGTTATTATTCACATATTATCCACAGACTACTTTCCGAGAAGGATTGCATTGACTGGTTTTCCCTAATGATGCCTCTCAGGGAGGCTGTTGTATTTGTAAGCAGCTAAAGGACAGACACTTAACTGTAGCCATGAGTTTTTTTTAAGGTTCATTACAGTAACATAATGGTTTAACTTTTTCGGAGATCTGTCGGGGCAACAGTAATTTGTCAAATAAGTTTTCAGCTTGCCATAAAAGATAAATTTCCATATCCCATAGTATTTCCCTAAAGACTTTTTTTCTTTTCTGTAAGTAAGCTATAGGTCATAAAGGTATTCAGCTATACCAGAAGGAAGAAAGAAAGAAAAAAAAAAAAACTAAAGCAGATATTATAATTGCATGGGAGATGCACAGACATGTCCTTCTTAACAACTTCAATAGAACTCTTTTTAGTTTGTTCAGTAGAAACCTGAAGGTAAAAGTAGGTCTTGAAAAAAGTTTCGCCATTTACATTCAGTGTGTATCTCTGCCATTGGTCAAATTGTTGCTGTGATTCTTAGCGTAATGTGAGAAATGAAACACATATGTCCCCCTGATCACAGCGTTACAGGACTCTTATATTGCTTTATTAACCCATAGAGACCCAAACAGCCACCGGCGACTAAAACACCTACTGATGTAAACTGTTTAATACCTGTTGATCCACTAATCCTGTCAATACATGTAAATAATTGCTGTAAAATACAGTTATTCATCTTTTCATGGGCATCATATATGACCCATTTGGACATTCAAAGGCTAGTGAACGTGGAAACACCGTCATCTTCTACAACATTAATTCATGGTAAAACCCATGGAGTTGGATCAATGACAGTGGATGGACACTCTGGGTTGATGTTCAGGTAAGGATATATTTTGTTAAAAAAGTCAAATTTTCTTCATTTTTCTCTCTTTCTGATATTATGACAATTAGCTTCAATCTGAGCTTTTATGAATATGTACATGATTAGTAAATTAAAGATGAAAAAATACCCGATTTCCATTGAAAAAACACATAATAGGATAATGTTACAGTAAATGGTGATAAAAACTTATGAAAGCTTAGAGAGAAAAATTCATTTGGGAACTACCTCCAAAGTAGCACTGGCAATCTAGGATTTTGCGTGTGGGGTTCAACCACGGTTTGCGGGTGATTAACTGTCATTGACATGAAGGTTGACGGGAAGTGCAGTACCACACTGTATGATGGGAAATGGAGTTAAAAACAGGAGCAACACATTTACTAACTTCAGTCCCTAGATATCGGTATTAATATATTAATTGTCATTTACATTTTAAAGAATGGTTTACCAAACAATTTTTATGTCAGTACTTATAAAATATAGACTAACATCTTTTCCTTAAAGTCAGCTCTGACCAGCATCAAAACTACAACATCTGGAACCTGTGGTTCCCCACAGGTCAGCGTGCTAATATTACAATATTCCAAGATTTGAATTAATTTCTTTTTTTTTTTTTTTTTTTTTGTCATTCTCTATTTTTGGTTTGAGGTTTTGGTAAATCTCTAAATCAACATTGTGACAAGTACCTCTGGAGCTTTATTCTAACAGGATCTGTGCTCATGGAGCTTTACACTAGCTTGAATCAGGTGTTAGCACAGACATTCTATCCTCCTGTGCCACCACATGTGAAGGTACTGTTCACCTGGGCTTTTTACACCGGGGCGGCATATCACATAATCACAGGCTTCCATCAGGAGTGCTCTCACACACTCTGCACTATTGAGCGCAGCATCGGCATCTTAAAAGGATTGGGGATGTTTTTGGACACAGCAGGTGTACACAAGCTGCTTTACAAAACAGAATATGTAGAAAGACAGCAGCTGAGAAAAATATGTTTTGAGAAACTATAGGTGACATCAGCCAAGTTTTATCAGAAGTTTCTTTGTTTTGTTTTTTTTAGTTTCTGGGCAACATTTTATTGAATTAAGATCATACATTTTTTAGTTTTATCAGTTATCTGTCCCTCTATATTCTACTTATGCTCTTTAATATGACATTTTATATGATTTTTTTCTTTATCATTTGGCCTCTGTGTTTTTGACTTTAATTTTTTCACTCTACTTTAGTTCAAAGTTATGTTGGTGCACACGAGACGACTGACACATGCTGTCAGTTTACAGAAACAATGGGATTCATCCAGTGGTGTAGTCCAGGGTATACACTGGTATACGGAGTATAACTACTTATTTTTCAGTAATCATTGTGTATATCCACTTCTAAATCCCCCTGATGTGCACCATTCAGTAGTATCTGAGCCAAGTTGCCCATTTTTTCCCCTAGGATGGTGAAGCCATGACCCGTCCTACTCTGCCTCTAATTGGCTAGTACTTGCTGCCTTCACTGATTAGATTGGTTAACTTTAGGCATGAGGACTGATTAGCCAATCAGAGGCAGAGTAGGGCGGGTCATGTCAAGGAAAATATTGCTAACTAGCGCTGGCCACCTCTGGAACCTGACCTCAGGTGGCAGTGCCACCCCAGTTGATTGACAGGTCACTGCACGTTTCATTGAAAGATGTGCGATTATTGGAAATGTGAACGAGAAGGCAGAATAAACGTCTTTCAAATGAGTGACACATGTCGAGAGAACCTACTTTCATGGAATACATAATTCTGAGTTAAGTTTCAAGGTGGTTTCAGAATGAGTCACTGTTTTAAACTATTGACATATGACTGCATATTTAGAGGCGACGACATTTTGTCGCCAATTGTTAAGCTGTGTGAGTAGGCTAACTCACAGGCTAATGTTATCCTATGTTTGCCTCATGTTGAATACATTTACATTCCTGCAGCTGCTTGTGTGTCCAGTAAAACCTACAAACTGCTCCTGATCAAGTTATGATAATTTTATAATAGTGAGCAAATACCACTGATGGATTTTTGGGTAAACTGAATAGTGTATTCTTATAGGCCACTGATTCTAAAACGGTGTTTTTCTGGACTACTTCCAAAAAAAAAAGGGGGGGGGGGGGCAAAAATTGACAGTATAACCACTTCTCCAGGGACCACTACACCACTGGATTCATCATTTTTAGAACAGAATTTTTTTTCTTAAACCTTATCTTGACCCTTTATAGAGCACTCTGAGATTTGTAAATTTCAACCTTATTGTGTTATTGGAGGACCTAACAAGATTTTATGAGTTTTGAGAAATTTTTCAAAATTTTGTAATGTCATGTAGAAAATCAAAGTCAAAGAAGCTACTATATTTGGTTCCTTGCCCATAAGTGGCAAAAAAAAATCAAGAAGTATATATAAAAAATACAAGAAAAACACATGTAAGGTTAAAGGAACACGTATTTTAGAACATCATAAGTAAGTGCTGCTCCAGACCCCTGTCCACATCCACATGATACCTTTGAACATCATTTCTTACATTAGTTCCATTACCTCATGGAACCGAACAAAGCAGGTACACTCACTGTTTATGCAGAGGTGGACCTTACAGACTCTGGAGACCACATTGGGCCTTACAGACCCTGGAGACCACATTGGACCTCAGATTGTTGACTCACTGTCCTCACTGGAACTGGTGCTCTCACTGTCGTGTAATGTATGAGGAAATTACCAAAAATAGTCACTTGCCTGATAAAGGGTTAAGAACAAAGTTGTGACTTTACTGCATGATACTGACAGCGTTGGGGAAATTACTTTTAAAAAGTAACTTTTGCTTGTTACTTGTTACTTCTTTAAAAAGTAATCAATTATTTTACTTAGTTGCCCTCTATGGAAAGTAACTTTTTATGTTACTAGATACTTTTATGTTGCTGGACTTGGGGCAGAACCCCATATCTGTTCCTAAATGTGTAGGGCCAGATAAAGTTCTGCTATGGAGGACATAACAGATATTTCTTTTGTGCTCTTTGTTATAAAAAATGCCACAAACAGAGAACTTGACATGAAAATACTGGACTACTATGGGCTTCAACAGCACCTTTAAGCCCTATCAAACAATATGAAACAAGAAAAGCACTCTGAGAGTGCAGACCTCCGCCAAAACAGATCTGCCCCCTGTGTTTGTTTGTTTGTTACCAAGATAACTCAAAAAGTTAGCCCCCCCGATCACCACCAACATTTTATCATTTCTTCCTTGTGCCAGTATCAACATTTCCTGAAAATTTCATGAAAATCCCTCCATAACTTTTTGAGTTATCTTGCTAACAAACAAACACGCACGCACACAAAGCAAAGTGATCACAATACCTCCTGGCTGAGGTTATAACATAGCCTTGATCCATCTTATGGGCATATAGGTGAACACAAAATACATAAGGGCTTATCATTTTTTGTCTAACTCTTGTTTAGTTACCTGGTGAAACGAAGTGAAATGAGACCCTGTGACTATTGCGCAGCTCTTTCACTACTGGATGTTTACATTAAAAAGAATGCATTTGCGCATGCCCAATGTTTTGGAGCAGGCACATAATTCTTAGGGCGTAAAAAACATTTTGGGTAAAAAATTGCCCGTGACATTTGTCAAATCTGTCCCTTAGAAAAGTAATGTTTTGCCGACTTTAAAAAGGACCTACATTTTGTTACCAAATTTTCAGTAGTAACACATTACACTACTTTTTACCAGAAAAAAGTAGTTGTGTTACTGTAACACTTTACTTTGTAACTCGTTACACACAACACTGGATACTGACACTGCATGATACATGTAAAAAGGTATAATAACAGTCAGTCATGCATCACACGCACATACAGAAAAAAGACCAGTGAGACCAGGCTGCTAGAATACACCTCATCCAAAACTGTGAGAGGATTAATTTAGAATCTCTCTGGAAGAGAAACTGCGTACAGGGAGTCTGTAGTAGGCAAGCAATTTGGGTTTGAAGCCCACATTTCTTGTCGAGGTTCTCTGCACTTTAATGTGGCTGTCATTTGTTTAGAAGGACTTGGATATGTGATTGACTCTAAATTGTCGTCGTCTCTCATTGTCCCAGTGTTCTCAATAAAAGCTTACTGCACCTCTGAGAAACGACAGAAATGTAAAATGACTTTTCCATATGCCGCCGCCCAAAGAGGGGCTTTCTATTGATGAGCATGATAAGACGAGTAAAGGAGCAGAGGCCGTTAAGCAGAACTGGCCTCACATCCTTCCCTAGAGAGATGCTGCATGTTAACGTAGCTGTATGGGAAATGCATTTGTCCAGTCAATGATTCACATGTAAACAACAGATTTTGTATATGCCCCAGAGGATTCACATAAAGCAGGAGATTTAAGGCATTCCTTACATTCCTTCCTTTCTGTGCAATACATTACTTTTAAAGTCAGTGCTGTCCAACATTGTTAATAATTGCAGATACAAGGGAATAAATGAGAAATTTAATTCATTACATATTCAAGTCAAATTTTTAACAATAATCTCGTAACACTGCTGCTTCATTTTATGCAGATAACACAATTTGGCCAAAAATAAGACTTAGGCAATTTATGTTATATCGTTAGCCTCATAGCATAATTGCCTAAGTCATCCACTCCATGGACAAAAGTATTTGGACACGTTCAATTCAGGTGTTTCTTTTCTAACGGGTCTGGGATACAAAACAATAATAACTAATGTCATAATATAGTTTTATATTGGAATGAATATCATTGTATTGGTTAGTTTGGTTTGAATTGTTATCTTGGTTTCCAAAATACCTCAGAGATGGTTTTTACTTAATTTTTCTCAACATTGATTTTTTTGAATTATTTTTTTTATCCATGACTATGATTTTAACTGTACTAACCCTAAATTTCTAAAATATTTTTTACACTCTGACTGTAAATAATTTTCTAACACAACTAACCATCTACTTTCTTCACATCTCCTATTAAACTTTAAGGAAATATTGATGTTTATAAACTATATGGACAAAAATATTGGGACACATGTCTACAGCTGTAAGATGTCCTGTTCATGAGGATATGACAGAGAAACATCAATATCAATAATCAATATGTTATCACAATATAAAACTATATAATGATATTTGTCATTATTGTTTTGTATCTCAGACCACTGTTAGAAACACCTGAATTCAACATGTCCACATACATTCATCCATATAGTGGATGACTCAGGCAGTTATGCTATGAAGATAACAATATATTAATATTTGTAGTTGGTTGTGCTGTTCGATTTTTTAAAATTTTTTTATCAATAACATCCCTTTTCGTTGAATTAAATCAGGTACAAGGGACCTTGACTTTCACAGAAATGCACAGTAGTTCCTGTGATGATAAAAATAGTTGTGTGAAGTCTTTTATGCTATTCAGCTTTTTTAGAAATAATGCCTTTGTGGAAAAAGTTTTAATGGAATGTAGTCTGTACAAGCACTTTTCTACTTAAGTATTATAACTGTTACATACTTTTAAGCTTTTAAACAGGAATTGACCTCCCTCTATTTTGTACTGTAAGCTCACACACAAAAAAAAATAGGAAGAAATAGTTTTGACGAGACTTGTTGCTGCACATCTGGACTGATAAAGCATAATCTCAAGCTATGTTCACCCACTGGGAACCTCTGCATCCTGTCCTTTCCCCTGAATTCTTCCTCACTTTTCAAGCGTCCTCTGTTCTTCTCATCTCACTGTGGGAGGTAGCAGAGCAGATGAAGGAAGTCTTTTGTGGTTCACTTGAACTTGCGTGCTATCCAAGACCTTATCAGCGTGAGGCTGCCTCAAAACAAAGGAAAGTACATGTGTTTGTGAAGGTGATGCAAGCCGGTTCATGTCGGCTATCAGCTCTCCCCTTGTGTTCCTTCACGTTCTCCATCTTCTGTGAAAAATATGCAATCACAGAGCGGTACACAATGTGTTTATTGAGCAATAATATGGTGACAGTAAATTCCATGTTGTGTTTTTGTGGAAATATTAATTTTAGAATTTTTTCATCTCTCTGAGAAACACTGGACCAATGTACTGTTTACACAAATTCTACTTGTCACAGATTTCCCATTAAACTATTATCCTTATATTCTTACAGTTTTTAATGTATCATTTTTGTCAAATACGCTTAAGCGGGGTACACACATGAAGATTTTCTGAAGAGATTTTTAATCTGTTACAGACCCCACACATGATGATAAAAAATCAGGCATTGAACAGTTTTGATCGTACCGTCTGTGGTGTGCTCCAATAATCTCAACACCACACATATAACGAGTCTGTCCCATCAGCGATCTAGAATCTAGTTCTCCAAGCCAGAAATCTTGCGTGATCAAATGTGATCTAATTAAAATGAAGAAGAAATATAGCAACAACCAGAAAACACGCAACATGTCGTTTTGGTTGCGATACGACTTGGCAGAGACGTTGAATAGTTGAATAGACATTCTTGGGCTTCCCACAGCTCCACCAGCTGGTCCACATGATATCATGTCTTCATTTCTATGGTCCACCGAACTTATTCCCACCTGCCTCCTTGTTCCTCGGTCAACTCGCTTCTTGATTGGCTACATTCCGTTCCACGTCGCAATTCATGGAGTCATGTCTCAGGAGCTGTCGATTTTCCCCACACACATGAAGATTTTTGGTCGTAAATATTGAACAAGTTTAATATTTACGATTGTCAGCCCCGACCCATTTCAGAGCCAATTATTGGGACCAATTCACTCTCAACACACCTCAGACCACAGGGTAATCGTATAGGATAATCTTATAAGAAATAAAATAAGCTGCCGTTTGCCGTCTTTGGTCAGAAAAAGGGTTAACTGGGACAAAAATGGCCCGATTATCTTTAAGTGTGTACCCTGGTTTATAGGATGACGGTTTACTTAACTGGCCTTGGAGCTGCAGCAGGCAACATCTTTTTTTCTGCCCATCCACATGTTTTAAAAAAAAAAACAAAAAACCCAACAACATATGGATATGAATAAGCATTTAACTGTGACTGGTGTGGTCATAAAGTCAGTCACATTATGCAGTGCAAACATGTGTTATCTGTATGTCAAATATAAAATTAAAAATGCACTTTTAACATTTCATCCATTTAAATATGTCATATTTGTTTTTGCAGTATTTAATAGATTGATGAAACCTCCAACTCCTCTACTGCTGCTTGTTTTGTAGCACTTGATTAAATAGCAAGATCCTTTATTAATGTATCAAAGCTTCTGTTCTCAAGGACAAAACTGAGGTAGTTTAGAAATGCACCTCAAAGAAATGGGAACATGAACCAGTTAGAAAATAGAAGACGTCACTTGTGTGTTAATAGATGCGATGTTGAACAGTATTTAGCAATGAGGCATGTTGATGTTAGTGGATTCATTTAGAAGGGCGGAATATATTCTTCTAAGTTTTTCTTTGTTTCCTTCTGGGCAAAAATGGCTCTTTGATAGTAAAGGTTGCTGACCTTTTCTCCAAGGCATTGTCTTTTCTTTATGTTTCTAGACCAGTTAGGACCAAAGATTCACAATGGAAACAAAACCACTTTCAAGCATTGCACTTATAGGTGGTGGCACTGTAAACTGGACTTGTCTTTGTGGGAATCTTCCACCATTTCAATAAACAGCAGAAATACAGCTTTAACTGGATAACTCTTTCATATTTCAAGCTGCATAAAACCTTGAACAGAGGTAGTGTACAGAGAGTCTACTGGATCTATACACCACCGTATCATTGCATCAGTCTGAACTAGGAGAGTTGGAGAACGTTGCAGGTCAGAACATTATCATGAACAATCCATGTATCAGTCATTTTTTTCATATTCAATTGAGAATCCACAATCAGAAAATGAAAAAATTACTTATTTCATTATTCATGTACAAATCAAAAAACAAGTTGTTTTTCATTCCTTCGATTGTACGCACAAATTGAAAATTGGAAATAAGCGAATTGACCAAATGTGGGGTTTCATGTTGACATTTTTGATATCTGATTTGGTATGACCGGAAAGTTACTGACTTCTTTGTGTGTTATGCAAAGTGTCTTCTACTTAGATCGTCTACCATGGACACACTGTATTAGACAAAACAACAATACCTGGAAGATCCTGACCATTTTTTCAGTTGTCATGTCGTCCTCCTTCAGAGTAACGTGTTAGCTGCCTCTGAAAAATATGAAAATTTCCATTAGCGCAGAATGCATTAGACAGAATTCTAGCGAACCCACAACTGTTCAGCTCAACACACAAAGAAGTCAGGAACTTCCGGGTCATACCAAATCGGATATCAGAAATGTCAACATGAAACCCCACATTTGGTCCATTTGCTTAGTTCCAATTTTTAATTTGAGCGTACATTCGAAAGAATGAAAAACAACTTGTTTTTTTTATTTGTACATGAATAATGAAATAGCAAGTCATTTTCTCATTTTCCAAATTGTGGGTTCTCAATTGAATATGAAAAGAATGAATGATACACAGATTATGAACTGTAATCGGGACTTGGATATGTTGTTCTAATTGAAATCAGGGTTTTTACCTAATAAGGCACTCAGAATGTACATCAGTAAGAGATGTAGGATGTTGAACATGAAGTGTGAACTGGAACACACTAAACAACAAGGATTTGAATTTGAATTCTGGCCCAGTAGTTTTTGTTTTGGGTTTTTCTTTTTTTTTTCTAAGCCAGTTCAGCTGCTTTTTGACACCTGGTTGAACTCCAAAAAGCATTTACACAGGAAAAAAAAAAACAAAAACAGTAATATCTCGACAGCATTGCAGACAACATTAAAAACAAAAAGAAATGACAAGGAAAATTTTTTTATAGCAAGTCGGTTTCACTCACTGCTTCGTGTTTTACCCCCGCCCCCCCATCCCCTTACACAGACACTGGGGGATGCACTGAGTATGCTCAGATGTCTATGGAAAGAACAAGGTCTATTCGATCAGCATGTGTAAAATTTTCCTTATTGAGCAAATGGTTTAATTTTTATGAATATTGAAATGACATCATACGTTCATAACGCTCACCACAGACACATCAGGGGTTAAAGGGTTAAAATAAAAATCACTGATAATTTTCCTCAGATGCATTTATGCGAAAGTAACAAGCCTGCTTTACAAATGTAAAGGGTAGAAAGTAGCGATAATTGTGGTATGACGTATTAAAAGTAATCCATTGTCAGATAAAGAAAATATTCCGTTAAAACCCTAAAACCTCCATTGAAGCACAGGAATGACGTACCTGTTCTTATCCACCCTCCACCTTTAGCACTAGTGCATGTCTTGCAGGGGTTTTATGATATTAAAGGATGGATGTTCCACAGCGTGCAGTACAGACCCTCTGGAAGAGACTCTCCCTGCAGTATCTGTGGGGCTTTGAACTGAGGCCAGATGGCCTACAGGAGTGTAAGTGAGAGCAGTAGGAGACTTCACCACTATGGAAGTTCCCTCCTCTGGGAGAACGAGACCAACCAAGAGGATCACCACAGTCCACTTCCCTACTTGGAGATGTAGCAGTAAATGTGTAAACCTTCCCTTCTTAACACCAGTTAATACATACGTTCACAAGCCCACTTGTGTTTTGCACCATAGATCTCTTGGGAAAATATTATTTTTTATAATATCTCCTATTCACATGCCTTGCCTTGCCTATTCACATGTAAAACTCTTCAGTTGCAAGTTTAGATTATTTGGGTCACTTTTGCATCTACTCTTTATGTAGTTTTTCTTATTTTATGTATGTACATTAATACAGTGTAATACGTTGTGTATGTGCATGGGTGTGTATATGTGTGTATATGTATATGAATGTATATGTGGATGTGTGTGTGTGTGTGTGTGTACATATTGCTGGTTTAGACAAAGGGATGAAAGCTAATAAGCTATGCTTTGCCTCACTCCTTTTCAAATATGACTTTCTTTTTTTCTTTTGTGTGTATTATTATTTTTTTGTGTCCTTGAATTTTCATTTCTGTATTATGTTGTGCAAAGAAGTTAATTAGTAGCGTGTACCATTTCAATATTCAGAATAAATCAATAAAAAAAAAAAAAAGTGTAAATATTTATGTATGTCATATGACCTCAATTTAAAGGCTATTGTTAAAGTTACTATAAATGTTTTGTAACATAAACCCTTAGTTTTAAGGATGACTATGTCTGTAATTGGAAGCATTGTAAGTTAATGCACAATAATTTCGTTTGGCATTTTAACCAATGGTGACAGGATGTTCTTTGATATGCAAACCAATCCAGAAGACTATGCGCACCTTTAAGACATTACACAAAAACAAATGTGGTTGGCGGTGTTGCTAGGCGACTCCAGCTGGTGGACCGTGTGCTGAGCTGCAGCCTACACACTGGAAGTTTGCACATATTTAGAGTCAAAGGTGCTCGACACAACATGCATCAGTAAGCCGGTTTGCTGAAGTTTGTGTGAATGTTGAAGAAACATGAACAAAAAGTTACCTGTTGCTGAGATTTACACAGTTCCTACATGTCAGTGTTTGTGTATCAAATGTTTTACTAGAGTCTGGTGCTGCTGGGCTTTTGTGTTGACTCCTGGGTGGGGTGGTGTGGGACAATATGAGACATGTTACAAATGCTGAGATACTGACTTACATTAAATGTCTGAGTTTTAAAATAAACTCACACAAAATCTTTGATAAAGGATAAAACACAAGAAGACTGTGGCCCAATCCCAATTCACCCCTTGGCCCCTCCCCTTACCCCTAGCCCTTGGCTCTTGCACTTGACACTACCCCTTGAAATGGAGCTGCAGGATGTAGGGGTTGAAACATTCTCCTGTGAAATGGGACAACCCTTCACAACCTGTTACATTATCAGCAGTCATCGATGCCGCTATTAATAGATACGAAAACTTTGTTTCTGAAAGTATTCCCCATGCCGTCAGCAGCTGTAACCGTCTCTGTTCCATGGGCTTCAGTCATCTTTTTGCGGCTATCAACTGTAAACCATAGAAATGTGATCTATAACACATTGAAACGGCATTAAACGGACGACCAAATGATTAAGTTGTTTACGAAGAAAATCCATGCATTTGTGTTTCTTTCATCACACTGCTGCACTTTTTTTGCTTTGTTTATCTCCATCTTGCCAATAATTCAAACAGAATTATGGGAAATTTCTCCTCCCCCTCCGTTTGTAGTGTGGTCCTGAAAAATCTCAGTTTCAAGGACAAACAGCCCTCCGCCTTAGCCCTTCCCCTCCGTCTAATCGAGAATTTGGACAACACTACCCCTTCACATGTACGTGCAAAACAGAGGGGGAGGGGCCAAGGGGTGAATTGGGATTCAGCCTGTGTCTACTCAGATTTACTTCAGTCAACTTTAATAATAAAGAGTAGGAAAACAATAGAAAGAAAAAGAAAGTTGACTAACAATGAAAACTGAACTGAACATATTCTGACTTCAACAAAATGTGACCAAAAGATTCAAGATTCGAAGTGTTTCATTGTCATGTACTGTAAAGAAACAGGTTTCCCTGGGAGGGCTTTTGTGTGGACTTTGCATGTTGCCCCTGTGTCTGCTTAGGTTCTCTCTCTGGGTACTCCAGCTTCCCCCCAGTATCCAAAGACATGCACTAATAATGCAATAATTGGTGAATCTAAATTGCCCATAGATGTGAATGTGAGAGTGACTGGTTGTTTGTCTCTATATGTCAGTCCTGTGATTAACTGGTGACATTTCCAGGGTGTACCCTTCCACTGCCCATTGGTAGCTGGGATAGGCTCCAGCATCCCTGTGACCCACTTGACTAAACGGTTCAGAAGACTAATGAATGAAAAGGTAAGTGATAAAAATGTAAAAATCATAGCTACATTTGAACATAAATCTGAATTTAATCTACTGAAACTTGTGTGCTTTTAAAAATGTTAACGTAGGCCTTTGTCTCAGTATATGGGATAAATGGGCCAGACATTTCACCCTACTACTGAGTGAAATGTGCTCTGCAGGTGTAATGTTTGATGTCATACAAGACATAATAAAGTTTTAGTGATAATAATGATCATTCCGGCTTCTGATGACAGAATTAAATGTCATCCAGCAAAACCAAATATCCCTACTGTGTGTACAAAATTACAACTCTTTGATTTATATAAAACAATCCTGTCTCAAATCAGAAGAATGTTCTCTCCTTGGTCAGATGTTTTGCTGTGGGATGAGTAGTCGACGAAGGAGTATTAGGAATGCATGTGATATTTCAGAAAGTTGATGTTAAGGCCATGTAGAAATGACTGAGGGCCTTTGAGTCTGTTGCTTTTTCATGAGTTTTTGATGCTGTGTGTGTTTTCAAAGCTAGTTAAAGCGGGAGAAAACTGTTGTTTTGTTACAGAGAGATTGGTTTATGATCAGATGTTCGTCTTCGGACGCTTCTGTTTTTCTTTAAATCCCCCTTAGAACTTGTGGTTCTTTTTAGTGCGATAATATTTCATCCATTTTTGACGAGACAAAAGTCACACTCACTCTATTATAGTCTTCGGGATCTTTCGACACATTCTTCCTGTCTCTGTGAAAGCAAATGTGCTAATGAGTGAAATCCCACAGATGGACCAGTCATTGTTAAGATGTTTAACCAGACAAATGAAGATTTCAACCCTAACTTCATGCATGACACGGCCAGCTCTGTCCTTTGGAGTCATAAGCCAAGTGAAACAAAGAAACCCCCACTGACAAATGCTAAAGACATTGTTCTGTGTCAAATTGCAGTAAAACTACTGGCTTCTCGGATGAAAGTGAAACAGCTACATGGAATTAATGCATTTTAATGATTCCTTCATGCAGGGGTAGAACTCCTATTGTGACACAAAAACAATTACTACATGGCTCCATCCATTCATTCAGCTCCTGTGTAAGTTTTGTTTGCAATATTCAGTGGAAGTAACTAAGGTTCGTGCCCTGTTTGCTGTTCTAGTAGTTAATGATGTAGTAGTGGAGGGAATAAGTTGGGCCCACACTCTCCTTTATTCATCTTTTTACTTTGCTATTCCTCATTTTCAAAGGCAAGATGTGCATAACACAGTAGTTGATGAAAGGAGAGAAAAAAGACCAGCCAGCAGGTTTTATTTATGGATTCAGTAAGGTTCTTTTTTTTTTTTTTTGACCAGGCCCAGCTATGGGCATTCTGGCTCTAAAATGATGACATACACCAGGCTTTGTTGTGGGGGGAGTGTGTTTACTGTAAGGCAGTAAGCTTCCCTGTGCAGTTGTTTGGTCTGACCTCTCCTCCCCGTCAGTGACATACCATTAACTACTACACATGCTTCTCCGTGCACCTACCATCCCTCGTCAGCGCAGGCAATATATTTTGTTTGTCTTTTTCAAAGGTGGCACTGCCTGTGCTACACTTCCAGCCGCTCGCAATGCTCCGCTGCTTACCATACAGTATGTTAATGGGACTTACAGATGTCCTTCAAAGGATGGGGAGAAAGGAGTTTATTTTGTAGTCATGTCACATTAATGTTCTTTCACAACTGATGTTAGCTGCTGACAGTTGCAATTAAGTGTAAAATAACATGCTGTTCCTCTCCTGTCAAAGCAAAGGGCCTGGGCAGAATGCCTTCACCCGAGAATGGCCAGAGGGATAACTCTCTGCACACTTCCATTACATGTAGATGGTGGAGTGTGCCAGTGTGCTGGCAAAATAGCAGTTGCTAGTTTTATTTCATTCCCTTTTTTTCTTCTGTTGTGACACCTATGCAGTCTATCTCACTCCCACTCTTATTCTTTTCTGCACGCCGTCTCGCTGTGTCAAGAGAGGGCTGGAAGCTCATCTGACACTCAAGCTGAGATTTAATGTAAAAGTGTAATAAGAGCTTTGAAGAAAGTCAGCTCCCTCTCTCTAAAATGCCGTCCCTTCAGAATTCCCTGTTTTTCAGAGGGTATTGTTATGGGTCGTTGAGGCACCCGTGCCTCTCTCCGGTGAGAGCGCCGTCCAACATATTGGCCTGTCGTCCTTGGTGATGATGGAGCCCGCGTTTTATGGGAGTTGCACTCTAAGTGAAACTGAGAGGTGTTCCTGCAAAATGGTAGATGGAGGGGCTGTGGGGTCACGGTGATGGCCCCTTTATTCCCAGCTGCCAATTTCAACTTTGATATGAGTGTTTGGGTTCCCATGGTGTCGAGAAGAGCAAAATGACTTTTCAGTATCCAGACGAGAGACGTGTTTTTTCTTATGTCTTAAATGTGAAATCCAAATAATCTTGTCATTGAAACAATTTATACAGTAATACAGCATGAGACATTTGGCCCAAAGTGGACAGTGAGAGACAGAGTTGAAGTGTCCAAAGAGGGGTTTAAGACTGGGGGCTGTTGTATCTTTATTATGCTGTTACATGTCGCAGAAACATAGCGTTTATGTCATGTCCTCATGCCTGAATGGCAGCATATATTGATTTGAATTCCAAAAATTACTTCCCATCCTTTAGATTTGTTGTTTTCACAGCGTTGAAACTTTTGTTTTTACTGCTGTAAAGTAAGTACAGCAGTAAAAACAAAGGTTTCAGTGGAAAAAAACAGCTTCTATAAACCAAAGTGGTTGTATTTATTATGACCTTCCTATTAAACTTAACATGTCTTTAATCCTTTGGTTCAGCCAATATGAAATTTTTGGCCTTCACTTTTTGATTTTTGATTCCAGGTTTCATTCAACACATGCCAGATGTTTCTAATGGTTTTTGCTGCTTCTTGTCATGGGGTCGGGGGTCACACTGAATACTAACTTAAACCTTTAGTACCCATTTAGTTCCGTTTTTTGTGTGTCGTTTAAGGCTCTGCACATATTCCCTATATTTTCTCGTATCTGAAGAAAAAAGACTGAGAAATAAATAGGCACGTTCATTTCAACGCTGCAAAAAGAACAAATCTAAAGTTCACCTAAAACTTTTGCACAGTACTGTAATATATACTATACTTTAAATTGGTGTGTTATATGTACGCATTATAAGTATTCCGCGTGTATGTTCTTGTTATGTCAAATACCATACAATTAGGGTTAGGATTAGGTTTAGGGTTAAGGTTAGAGATAGGGTTAGGTGTTACGGATATGTAAATCGGAGATCTTGGCGTACATTGACATGCGCTCAGATGGTTTTGAATAACACGGGAAAGGATGAAAATGTGTATGTATAGCACGCCAAATGCCATGAGAACTGGTGTGACATAAAACGCTATTTCATGAGATCAGTCTGCAAAATGACACTGAATCCACAGATTTTGGCTTTTAAAGTCTGTGGTTTTAAACTTTTGATGGGCTGATGAACAGCCTATTTCAGTTTAAATGTTATTTCCAATACATTGTTTACATTTTTGTTTTTTGTTTTTTTTTTTGGTCTCTCTTCTTTTTGCATTTTAAAACTACTTAGAACCTTCTTAAGATCCAACAGTGCAAAATGTAAATTCTTGAAATTTTTCAATGTATGTATTTGTGTGTGTGTGTGTGTCTGAGGGCAGGATTAGGCAAAAATATACTGCTCCAATTTACACCAAATTTGGTAGAAGCATGTAGCCAGTGTTGGGCAGTAGCTTACTACAATTTTCAGTAGCTTAGCGGGAACATCACTATTTCCTGAATCAAGTAACGTTTCAGTAGCTTAACTCTTTTTTTGATCAAGTAGCATGGTAATGACCACAGACACTATTTTTATATGGTTTAACACAGTGGAAAAGCAGTTTGCAGACTAGATAATGTAATTATATTATCCACAACACAGCCACTCTAGATTGTTCAGAAAGGGGGAAAAAACACTGCCTGCACAGGACTCACTATGAACCAGGCGTTTCGCCAAGAGTGAGCGTGTCTTACTGGAACGTCGTCGTGCGCGTTCTTGGAAGCGCCGTGCCCGTGCTTGTAAACCGCAGCGCAAACTCTGGGCAGTGATGGAGCTTTTCCCCACTTCCTGTTCTCCGACATCCTCCCGCGTCGTTGCTGGCGGTACCAGTGAGCGGACAGCAGATAGGGTATGGAGCAGACCAGGTGCATCATTTTCATGGCAGAGTTGGAGATGAGACCCGCACCTGCACCTGGTCTCACCTGGAGCACCTGTCAGATGACGGCGTCCACTTGAATGCAGAGGGAGCTGGTGTTCTGCAGAACATCTGATGGCTGTTGGCTGAGGTATGTGGACAATGATCACCACAAAGGCTGTCTTCAGAGCCGCCAAACCCACAGTACAGAGCACTATAGCCGGTTTCCCTCTTAAAAATAACTTAGATTTTTGCTAAATAAACTCAACCAGACTGCTCACTGAGACGATATTTTTTCCAAATAGGAAATGCACAATTAACTACAACTGTGACAATAAAGCTACTTTTTTTAGACCAACAAACACATGTTGGTTCCACAGATGAACATGTGACCAATATCAGTGGATCAGTGAGCCCGTTTCCATTGCACATCTGAGAACATTAAAGTCCAAACTGGTCCAAAACACAAACATGTCCCATGTGTCTTTTCCAGTCCAATCCTTGTCCTTTGTCCAAACCTAAACTCTTTGTCTAGTCTAGTGACAGATCACCATGGCAGTAGACTGGTTTGGTGTAAAATGAGTCCAGGGTGCTCCAATGATCAAACATTAGTTCCACCTGACACATGTTCTAACCTGAAGAACAAAAAAAACCACCCAGGAGTGAACCCATGATCCCCCTAGAAAGACTTCACACCCCCCAGTTTGACAAACACTGCACTAAAGGAACCAGTTTGTCAGTGGTGTAGTGGTCCCTGGAAAAGTGGGTATACTCTCAATTTTTGCTTTCTTTCTTTTTTAAACACATGGTTTAGAAATAGTGACATGTCAGACTACTCTATTTAGTTTGCCCAAAAATCCATTTTTGGTATTTCCTCACTATTATAAAATGATCCTGAATTAATCAGCAGTTTGTAGGTTTTACTGGTCACACAAGCAGCTGCATGAATGTAAATGTATTCAACATGAGACAAACATAGGGTTAGTTATTTTTGAACATTTGTTTGTATAAAATTCTTAAATCTGAAGCTGACGATGCCTCCTTGTTCATATTTCACCTTAAATAAATTATTCTCTTCCACACTTCAAACCCAATCAGATAAACTCAAAAGTGCGCTGTCCACGATGTCCATGATGTGTGTGACGCAGGACATAGAGCCCCACCCCTGGGTGAAACGCCTGGTTTTTAGTGATTCCCCTTCCTGCACAGCCATCCAAAGCATTCTGTTTACTGCCTTCCACTTCCACGTGACTTTAAACTCCAATTGGACCATATTGAGCATTGTTAATTACATCCTGGTCTGCAGATGTCAGTAACTGGCCAGTAATTGTTGGTCTTTAATTATAGTTACTCTGGCATATTGATAACCCAATGGACTTTGCATGTATTTGGTAATTTAAACATGTAGTTTCTTGTTTTTATCACCATGTAAGTTGGTGCAACTTAAAGTAGCTTCACATGTAGAGAACTACTTCTGCGGTGTTTGTGTAACTTAGCTTCCTACATTTGACTGGGTGGTAGCTTCTGTGTAGTGAAGCTTCATTTATAGCAGAGTAACGGGTAGCTTAGCTCACCACATTTTCCAAGTAGCTTGCCCATCACTGCATGTAGCATGGGGGAAAGACCATGATCCGTCTGCATACTGTATATTTTGTTAATGTCTCTGATCACTGTAACTGAATGGCCAACCAAATGAGGAGATACATGGGTTTAAGAACAATAGGTTAAAACCATACTTTCATCACTAAAAACATGCTTCCATGGATGAGTTTGATTGGCCAAATAATTGTTTACCAATATTACTTTGCTAGCTTCGAAAAATGCTTCAACACAATGAGGAGAAAAGAGGCTTCAGACACACACACACACACACACACACACACACACACGGTGTGTACTATGGTGCTGATGCTGACACCATATATATAACATAATTTCTCATTTTCTTTTGTCAATCTTTCTGTTGAAATGTTTCATTCATTTGAATGTAAACCCAATTATTGCTACAACTGTAAAAGGCTCATAAACATGTTGTGTAAAACTCCTTCAGAGATCGACCTGGTATTGTCAATTTCATGGTAAAGTAATGCTGCATTTGTTACGGTTTGCAACACTTATTGTATTCCAGTGTCGTCCAGTTTATTATAACCTAAATTATACTATCTTCTATGCTCCAAAGCTGGCCAGCTCAAATTCTAACTTCTAGTTCATTGTGCTTTAAACCACTTGCTGTATATTCAGTTTGTTAATAAAGAAACCTATTTTATGCTTTAGTGCTTTAATGTTGCTGATTACAAACAGGTGCATTCCTTTCTCCATTCTCTATTTTCTTTCCCAGATTTAGCATTCACAATTCAAACAGTAGGAAGGAATTAATGGCTTGGGCTATCTTTTAATTACATTTTTTGGGCGTACTACTCAGAACCAGGCAAGACAGAAGGGTCAAGGTCAGTACAAATTAATTACATTTTATATCCAGGCAGAGAGGAGAGTACTGGGAAGCAGGAATTTTCTAGGCTGGGGGGTGGTGGGCCAGGTTTTGAAAGCGGGGACTATGAAGAACTCATCAAAATGCCATTTCTTCTGCAGGAGTGTAAATAAATTAGCCACATTTTCACATGTCATGTGTCTTACCGCAACCGGTAAAGAAATTTGTGTTCCTCATTTTTGGAGAAAGAGATAGTGCTGCCTGCAATATGACAAGATTGGATCAGTTTTCATTCATTTTATGACAAGTGCTGACATTTTATAGTAGAATGTGAGTGGTGTTGCTGACCCATTGAAGGCTTAAGGCTGTCAGATATGAATCTCATTTGAATTGAGTGCCTGGGTTTTACGGTAGGTTGAGTGAAATTCCTAGCGTGAAAAATGAAGACCTTCAATTTGAGATTGTTTTTAAAAGAAAGAAATAATCAACTTTAAAACAGAAATCATCATGCATGTGAGCCTGCCAGCATATGTTCTTGCTGTTATGTAGTGACAGACAGTTAGGCTGAATCCCAGTTCACCCCTTGGCCCTCCCCCTTACTCATCCATTTTGCGCGTACATATGAAGGGGTAGTGTTGTCCCGATTCTCAGTCAGACAGAGGGGAAGGGCTAAGGCGGAGGGCTGTATAGCTGTTCAGGACCACACTATGAATGGAGGGGTAGGAGAAGTTTCCCATAATTCTGTTCGAATCATTGGCAAGATGGAGGTTAACAGCCAAAAAGTGCAGCAGTGAGATGAAAGAAACACACAAATGTACGGATTTGTTTCGTAAATAACTAAATCTTGTGATTGACAGTTTAATACTGTTTCAATAGATCACATTTCTGCAGTTTATAGTTGATAGCTGCAAAAAGATGACCAAAGCCCATAGAATAGAGATGGTTACAGCTAGTGACAGCATGGGAGATACTTATTGTAACAAACTTGTCGCATCTGTTTATAGCGGCATCGATGACTTACTTACTTAGGATTAGATTTATATAGCGCTTTTCTATGAACGCATACTGAAAGCGCACAGTGGATCCATTATTCATTCACTCTCACATTCTCCCTCTGGTGGTGGTAAACTACATTTGTAGCAGATGTCACAGATGACTGACGGAAGCGTGGCTGCCAAGCCGCGTCTACGGCCCCTCCGACCACCACCGAACATTCATATGCATTTATACAGTGTGAGTAGCAGCACTGGAGGCAAGGAGGGTGAAGGGTCTTGCCCAAGGACACAACAGCACATGACTGAGACAGAGTGGGATTCGAACCGCCAACCCTTCGGTTATTGGATGACCCGCTCTACCAACTGAGCCATGGCCGCCCATAGACTGCTGATGATATAACAGATCTGGAAGGGTTGGACCATTTCATAGGGAAATGTTTCAACCCCTACCTCTTGCAGCTCTGTGTCAAGGGGTAGTGCAAGGGCCAAGGGGTAGGGGTAAGGGGGAGGGCTAACGGGCGAATTGGGATTGGGCCTTAGTCACCTTATTCATTCAAAGTCATTGTTTTAGTAAATGGCAAACGTGCAATGACCCATGGAACCCATAGCCATATAAACAGAGTTACAACACACTTTGATGTTGGCGCTCCGGTGATCACATGGCTCATGTAAGCCTCAATTGTTAAAAATAAACCAAGTGCTCTCATGTTATTCTATGGGTCAAACAGCAGGGAGCATGGTAAATCTGAAAATAAACCACACACAACTGTTGTGTAACTACTGTATGTACTGTTGTGTGTGTTTATACTTCTGAGTAGTGGGGTTGACCACTGAAAGGACTGACTATATTACTTTGAAAACTTTTGTTTTGGGGGAAAGGCTCATGTTAGCTTGGGTAGGCTACTTATATTAATGGTGCTAACTTTACAAGTTTGTTCATTCTGCAGTTGTACTGTACTGGCAAGGACATAGACAATTTACCATTTTTAAGTTTCACTATTATAGGACTGAGGTCCAAGCAGAAAACAGTGGTTAGCTGTGAACACCGTGTGTCTGCCAAGCTCTGCTCTGATAACACACAATAATGGCATTAACCAGCGGATAGCATAGTGGCTAACTTAGCATGCTAACATTAGCACAGACGCTAAACTCATTAAAAACTCAACATTAGCAAACTCAAAGCTCAACAGAATTCTTATAGGATGAGTCGGATCTTACAAACACCAAGTTACAAAGTTTCACTGCCTTTAACTCATGAATAATAACTTTAATGAACTTTTATTTATCAGAGCTCAGCTCTACAGCAACGCTCCTAATGATCACATGACCTCAGTTGACAAACTGAACCAAACACCACCAGGTTCAGCAAAACAATTAAAATAAATACCACTGATAACAACATTAGCACTAATGTTACCGTATCTTAAAAACTCCATAATTTGTGATTATAGTGGTTAAATCTCAACAACTGTACAAGTCAAGCTAGTTAACTATTGGGCTACAGATGAAAAGCCAACATAACAATTGTTTAAGATATAAATGTACACAAACGCTAACACATACCAAAGAAAACAGAATTTACAACATAAATGTCGCGAATACAGGAAATTTTACGTTTGATACGTTTGATAATTTTAAAGATGACGATATTTTATTAACTTAGTGCTGGAATTGCTAGATCAACTGCATTAAAAATGAATGTGTTCCAACGGCGTTAGATGTTGGAACGCAATGTTGGAACTATCAGCCGCTCCACAACCTGGAAGTAGGTCCATATTTCATCCATCATTTTTTACAACGGGAGTGTATGGAAGTGTCACGACTCTGTTTATATTGAAGGCACTGATGGAACCCACCTTTGGAAGAACAGACAAACATTTGACTGATCCCATTTGAATTGCCCTACCAACTACACAAATAGATTTCTGTCTATTTAAAAGATAATTTTATGAGTCAATAAAGCGACAGTTTGTGGTAAAGATAAAAAACCATTTGTTTTAGTTTGAAACGGTTCAGTAGACTGCATATGTTGTCACACAAGGCACATTTTAGCCATTTTTTCAGGAGGAAAAGTATAAAAAGAGGTGAAAATTACCACAACTCTGGTCATGTTGAAACAGAAAAGACATCTTCAGACATATGACTCTGAACAGATCATGAAGTGAGACAGTTGTGATGATTATCTCTGTGACTTTCAGGTGTGTTGTCTATATATTTACATATTTTCCCACAGTCTGATATTTCAGCATTTTTACAACAAAGAACAATTTTTCTGACCAGTGAAGTTATCCATTAAACTGCTAAACTCCCAGGATCCAAAAGATTACTTGTCTGTCATCGTGATTGATTATAATATCATTTTTTTCTGAAATTGAGACCCATGGGGCATAATCACAAGGTGCAAGACTTTGCTTCTGTATTTGTTTTTAATTGGCCATATTAGATTTTTCTTCTTTTAGTCTAATTAAACAATTGATCAATAGTTTATGTGCAGTAATACCTTGAATTTATGAAATGTCAGCTAGTTAGTTAATCCACATTTGCTGTAAGCAGTGAGTTGAATACTCTACTGGTGCTAAGACTTGATGCTATTTCCACCAGGCCATGTGTAAAATGGACCACATAACAATGAAGTGGCATGGAAGCCTGACACTTTTTGGTTTTATCACCAATGAGGAGCTTTGTATTCAAAAGAACAGGCACCATTTTTGACATCTGGAATCCAGTCTAACTATTCATGGTTTTGAGTTGATTTGCAAACTGAGACTCAAAATGGGCACACAGTTTTAACCTTAGGTTTCATCATGGTGGTTTTTCTTTCACACTTCAATCAAGAAAACACCCATGACCCATGTTTAGAAAGGAGGTGTTGTTAAGATACACCAGATTCTCCACAACAACTAGGTAGTCACTAGCCAGCTAGCCACAGTTTTTTTTAATGAGCTAATGTGCTAACTGAAGCTCAAACTATTATCTAATGTTTATCTTGGGTGTTAGGAAATTGCAAGGGTCTTTTCCACTTAACACTTAAAGATAAATAGACAAATTAACTGAAAATAACAGTCTGCCACTGAGATTACAGTCCTGATTTTTCACTCATGTTGCACTTCTACCTCCTTAGACAGGATGTAACATTATTCAACAACCAGATTACCAAGTTTACTAGTTACTGTTGGTTGTGAGCTAGCTAATATGCTAACTGAAGCTCAAAATATCCACCATGTCATCGTTTCAAAAAATATATTCACAATTAAAAATGAGATAATGTGAGATAAACTCTCTCAAACCCCTTAGGGAAATTCAATAGATTTTATTTATATGATAAATATATCCATTAATATCTTACCCTTGACTAGTGTGTACAAAAACAAACATTGTAGGTCATATTAGTCTTTGTTTATCTGATTTCATGTGCGATCCCTCACACATTGCACATTAATAAAGTCTTAAAGATGTAAAATCCTTCATCTTCCCTCTCTTTCTAATGGCTGTTATAAAGCTTAGTTCATAAACAGGGAATCTGCTAATTGTTTTGTCATGTTCATTACTGTTTTGATAAAGCATAATAATGTGACCCATAACTTGAGCATCTGCTATTGATACAACATGAAGAGTATTTTGGAGGTTGAAAGACTCAGTCATATAAATATATGTTTTATTGTATGTGTGTATATGCTTTGGTCAGTAATGCGTTAAATATGTTTTTTTGTAATTATTTTGTGTGTATATGAAGTGTGCGTGTGTGTATATGTGCATGATCAGCTGTGCACCAACCACAAGCTGAGTGAAGGTAGCTGAGCGGTACCGTACTGTGTCAGCCCTAATCTGTCTCTTGACAGTCCAGCCTTATTTTGCAGCAGAATACTCATATTGATCTGTGAGCCTGTTACACAAATAAATAAATAAGTCAACTACACCGCACCTGAGTTCACAACCTGCCCTTGACAATACTCAATAGCGTGTGCAGAGTGAAACGGGGTGTGTAGAGGTGGAGGGGTTGCAGTTGTGCAGCAGGGGAGCAGGGAGTCAGAAAGGGTTCTGCATTGTTGATCCAGTATGACATTGATAGACAGCAGCTGAAGGAAAGCTGATAGCCATGTTTGGCGTGCTGGTTTTTAAAGGACGGACGTGACTGCCGATCCGAAGTTGACTGAGCATGAATTCAGCAGGCAATCGCCCCAAGTGGTTGTGCCGAAGAGAGGTGAGGAAGGAAACTTTCACATATGACTTGCTTGACTTTCCATCTTTTCCAGCATTATTATTCTCTCCTTGAACTACTTGTTTCAGCTGGGGTTATCTTTACATGTTCCTGTTTCTCGATGTTGAACACGCCTATATCCTTGTCAGGATGTATCATTTTAGACAAATTTTCACCCTACATCTTTCCCATATTAAATGGACATATCTCTAACAATACTGTGAGTGACTGCTATACAGTGTTCCTGGTGCCAAACCTGAGTACAGCATGGACTTGTATCATCCTTGTAATAAACTATTTTTCCTTGAGAATCAGAAGTGTGCCTCGCTCAGTATGCACAGTCAGTTTTGCTCGGAAGTCTTTTCAAGGCTATAAACTTGCAGGGAAAATACTTAAAGGGGCCATCCGTAAAAGTTCTAGTTTTAAAACACTTGAAGGACTCAACACAGTGGAAAGGCTCATAATGATCACTATAATTGGATGATATGTGAGTCTCAGTTTTAATAGTGATAGTGGGGTTTATTGACCTTTACCTGTTGGTTGTGGTAAATAAAGACATGTTGTGGTACCAATTCAGACATCACTGTGATCACCGCTGCATTTATCATGGAGTCCAAATAAAGTGAATAAAACTGTAAAGACTCTTGGAAAGAAAGAAAAAAGGTCAGTATAAGAGCCACGCTTCAGCATTTAGTGGTGGTCACAAGTATTGTTCCTCTTTCACACTGCTCTTGTTGCCTTGTAAATGCAACTAAGCCTGTCATCATGTTCCAGATATAATTTCTTAAAATGCCACTTCCTTCTGTTGCTAGCTGAGGTCTGAATGAATAGATGTTTGTTGAATCTTAATCTCAGAGACTGTAATTTCAACTTCCTTGTTGTGGCTTTACTAAACACTTACATTGTCAAACTTCGATGCCTCTGAACCTTGACAATATCTGCATTTGGTGAGTTCGAACAAAACTGTCTTTGCTTGTCTTATTCCTTTAAATGAAGGTAAAGTGGAAAAGTGTCAGGTATGTGACCTCATGAATGCTGCAGCTTGTTTTTGCATGAGTTAAAATGTTTACTTGATGTGGGAAAAGCTCTTGAGTTTGTACAGCAAGGAAGACTTTACATTGGGACCCCGAATGTCTTAGGGAGTACTTAGCATTGTGTCAAATTACAGCAAAAACAATATCAAATGCAGTTAGCTATCTTGCTACAGTGGGTCTCCAGTTAGCCTCACTTTTCAAAGTGCCACTTGACACACTTGGGGAGGCCTGCAGTTGCTGCTGTTTTTCCAAGTAGAACAGTAACAGCAAGGCCAGCCAAAAAAACCAACTAAAGACCCCTGACAAATTAATGTTAAATGGAGACTGAAAGCCAGGCAAAGCAACTGCTGTAGAGTTATTGAGCTACATTTCCTCTTTGAATTCAGCTGCCTCCTTTTACAAACCTCTGACCGTGCTCAGCAGCTTTACAAGTTAATTATCAAGAAATGAGTATTCCTGAGAAGCTTCTCATAATACTATGGACAGATACTCTCTTTTGGAAACAGAATCTGGTGTTTTAATATAGATTTCTTGCCAAAACACTGCACAGATGTGTCCATCCATCCGTCAGTGCCCATTACATTTAAAATGTAGTATCTCAGGAATGGCTTGACAGAATGGCTTACAATTTGGCCCAAGCATTCAGTTGATCTTAGGGATGAACTGATGAAGTGTTGCTGGTCAAGATAGTCCTAATTTTATTGAATATGATATCTCGCCTTGAGGAGGTATACATTCTGCAGGATGTCTCTCTCAAACAGGTCAGACTAATGTCTTAACCTTGTGTTTATCAGGAAAGTCAGTTACAATAATATGGAACTTGTGACAGCAACATTGATTATCATGTGCTAAATCCTGGTTACATTAGTCATTTGCATTTATATTTTACTTGAACAATAATATTCTGATTTTTTTTTTTTTTTTTTTTTATGCAATCTTATCATATTGTCTGTAGGAACATATAACACTTGCCTCATCTCACTTTTGTCTCATTCTTTTCATTTTCACACAGAACATTTTGATAGTTTTGACTCAAAGGTTATTGATCCCGACACAATTCCAATGTATTTTACCTAGTACAATCCTATCGTTACTGGCTACAGTATATGCTATCTCATAGATGTTTGATGCTGACATTTCAACTTTATGCTGAATGTTAGCAAAATTGACTAAACTACTTTTAACTCAGACTGTTCTTCATGTGCCAGGTCTGACAGCCTGTCAGCAGCTACACTCTGTGCAGGTGAGATACCCAGCAGTATTAAAAGAATGCCTCAGCTTTGTAGAAATCTGATGTTGTCGCAAAACAGCCTTCTCTCGAAGGCATTAACATATGCTTATTAAAGGTAAAACTGCAGCTCATATACAGTAGGCTGTTATACATTTACAGCAGTGTTAGGAGTTTGAGACAGCTGCTTTAGGTGCATAGAAATGTAGTGTAACTGGAGAGTAAACAGTGCTGTTTCTTCTAGATTCACGTGAGCTTTAGTGAGCAGAAAACATAAGCAAGAATTGTTCAGAAAAGAGCAGTAGCAGAGAGTCGATTTACAAAATTTGAAGTAGGGTATGGCACCACATGTTTATTTACTGCCTCACTCAATGTGCCGTAAGAGTTTATAGTGCATCGTGATCGACTCCTTTATCTGATGTAATCTGATGCAGTTTAAGAGGGAAAAAAACATTTTTAAGGGCATTGCTCCAAACCTTGACTTTTCCCTCTGAGTTTTTGTCAATGCACTGCAGCCTCCTAGTGAAATTTGAACTGAAACTGAAATTTAAATAGGATTTAGAGGATTTCAAAAAGATTCACGTGTCCAGAAAAACAGCCAACAGGGTGCTCTTTGAGAAACAACATAAAATAAGTCACCGACTTATACAACTTGCTAAGAGAGTTGTGTTTCCTTACATTTGCTGAGCCCTGAGTTGTTGGAAGACTAATTAATTCAAGAACAAATGTCCCCATAGGCAGCAATTAATGATAAACTTATTAGACATGATGGTGCCCATGAGGTCTGGATCTCATCGTGGTGTCCACGCTCCTGGTGGTGTTAGTTACCCAGCTGTCACTTCAAATAAAGAAGGAAAGGGAGCTAACTGTGCCTGAGTGTGAGTGTGTGTGTCATGTATGTACAGTACATATGGGTTTGTTCATGCAGTCCTTTTAAGTACATTTCTGAAAATAGGGTCAGCCTTCAAATAGCCCCTCAATCTAGTATTATCACTTGACATTTGACATGACTCAGTAAAGTTCTTATTGACACTATGGTCAGCGCTGAGGTGAAGGGATATAAATGTACCATATTGACAAGTGTGTGTGCTTTCTAATGAGTCTGTCAAAACTGAGGTCTCTGTAGAATGGAAGTCTTCCACACAGCCTAACAGAGGCTGCCAATGCTGAAGAATGAAGGGGGATTCAGTGACCTGCTTTCTTGCTAACTCTTTCAGACTACAACAGCTGCACTTGGGCCATTTACAATTTAGTTAAAATGTCCCCCTGAGCGCAGTCACCCTACCTTTCCATAACAGAGAGGTGCAGCCGGTGTATGTGTGAGCGAAAGCGGGTGTGAGAGTGAGAAGGAGGAGAGAAAGAGACCCTGAGAAAAATAAGAAATGAATCTCAATTCATGCAGGCTGCATTCAGCGTAGCCTCATGCCTCACCAGTTTCACTTCAGTTTTACATCCCCAGGGGTTAATACCTCTCACCACACTGCCCCGCTCTGCTCTAACGATGCCAAGTGACGTCAGAGATGTAGAGCCAGTGTCAACACATGTAAACGCTGTTTGTGTAGTACTTAAGACCGGCGATGATGTGACTGCTGGCTCTGCACTTGCCACTCTCACACTCATGCCTTAAAACTCAGTTACTCTAGAGAAAATAAAACCTCTGTTGGAATAATTAAAACAGAAACCGTCTCTGCTTCACACTGTGAAGCATGTAACTGGCTTTAAGTAATTGTATGTGTCCCCATTAAAGTGGAGCCACAAACAAAGCCAGATCATTCATGTAGGTTCAGATCAGAATCAACACTGTTCTCAACAGGTTTCTATGATTTTTTTCTAGTTCAGTTTTAAGTCATTTGGGACCATTATCCTCACTATATTTGGAAGTGAATAGTGTCTTTAATTAAATGTCCTAACAAGATTTATTGAACATATGCAGAATCCTCCGATTTGTTCACAACATCAAATGTATTTTGGAACACTGTATTTTAATTAAAATTACATTTTTTGACCAGCAGTTGAGGGGGAACTTTTTGTTTCAGCCACTGTGAACTTACTTAAATGTTGAGCTACTCAAAGTATCAAGCATTTGGCAACAGCAAAGGGCACCAATTTAAAGTTCTGTAAGAATTTACAACCATGATGGTTGAATGATATTATTATTATTATTATTATTATTATTATTATTATTATTATATTGTAGTTGTTTTCTTTGTTTTCTCTTCTGTCATTTGCAGCAGAGCTGTCATATTTAAAACTGGACCAGAATAGAAAATGTAATAATATATTTTCTGAACAGTATTTACCCTTAATAAAACTCTCAATTATAATTTGGGTAAATTAATTATAAAATATTATAAGAACAACAATAATAATGTATTTATCTTGTCAAATATTTATTAATATTTATATGTAGACATGCACAAATGCTACACCCCCTGTTTACATAGAATTACATAAAGTTGAAATCGGATTTTTAGGCATCTCTGTAGCACTACAAAGCTTCATTAAGAATGACATTTTACCTCAAAATCAGTTGCTCCTCTATAGAATTTGGCTAATGTAACTTGATTCAGTACATTAACATTTACAAACTTACCCTTCTACCACTTTCTGTATTTGTGAGTTGCTAGTATACATCAGTTTACCAACAGCCTAATTGCCTCTTTACATTCATTCAGCCTAAGGAGCTCAACAAAAATTCAGTGCAGCATGTGAAGCCTTTCTATGGAAGAGAAAACCCAAAGTTTAATTATGAGCTGGTCGATGTTACATGAATTTGCTGCGCAGGAAGGTTTACCCCCTGCATATTTAAATCAGATTTAATGCATCAGTCCATCTGGTGGACGGGCAAAGGTGAAAGCTAAAAGGCTGGTGAAAGGAGAGTGACTGAGCAGTGCTAATAATGCATCCTGGATGATTGATTTCTTGCAGTCACACTTTTGTTTTACCTTCTTTCAAGCAGGGTTTGTTAAGTTTGAATGCTCTGAAACTCCCACCTATGCTAACAAAGTGAAGGCATCACAATGCTTAAATCCTAGTGTTTGGCAGTGTCAACCTGACAATCACGTTAACTTTCCAGAAATTGTCCAGGTGTGCGGGGGTGTGAAAGTAAGGCAGTGTTTCAACCTCTCTGGGAGTCTTTTTGTTTTTCCTTCTTAACACACCTACTTGCTATGTGCACAGCAGAGAGCAAAGCTTTCAATAGCTTTAAGCAGAGACTGTTGGAAAGCATGTGCATTCATCCCAATTTTACACATTTCATGACATGATAGTAACATATGCATTGGCATCACACTTAAGTATCGCCTTTGATGTGGCAGTGAGGCAATTTTGGAGAGTGATCAAGAAGACAGAAATGTAACAGCACATTTACTTTAGCACAGACCTGGATCAGTGGCCTTTGACATGGCATCTGCCCACATGTCCCACATGTCATAGAAACTGAAAAATAATAGTTTCAAGCATAGTAAGCCTTCCCTGCACATATAAGCTGCTCCACGCATTTAAAAACTTCCAGTGTCTGGGTCAAGGTAATAAGCAGCAATAAGTAGAGAGAAGCCGCTTTAAGCTATTACCTTGAATTTGATAAACATCAGCAATTTGTCTACCTGAATATTGAAGTTCTTGAAATATTGGTCAGTTCCCTTAAAGGTAAAAAAAACAAACCTGGAATAGAGCTGTGTGTGTGTGAGTGAACCCATTTTTCCCATGAATACAGAACTTTGACGGTGTCCAAACACCAGTGATCAGATTGCCAGTAGACGGTGAGGAGATATTTGATGAATTTAACAAAAAGAGTATTGGATTAGGACGTAGACTGTGGACAAAGATGGGCATTGCACTCACTGTGTAAAAATGAAGCCAAAATCCAACACTCAGTGGTGCTACAACATGTCTGATGGATTTGGGACCACAATGTGCATTCACAGATGTCAAACACCCTTTTTTTGCGGCATAAAGCAACATTAAAATCCAGCCAATGAGAAAGATTAAGAATCTATTTATCTGAATATATTTTACATGCAGACTTGCAACACCCATGCTGAAGTTGAACCTGAGCATTTAACCCATCACCAGCTGAAGCAGGAGCACTGGACTGCCATGTCAGGGCCCGGGGAGGCAAAGTGTCTTGCTCAAGGGAGCCAACAATAAATTGCAATGTTTCAGGTTCTAAATACATTACAATCCATATTGAGGGATTTTGAACGATTTGAACCCAAGATCTGTTGCACCCTCAATGAGAATCATACTCCGAGCCGAATGAGTGCCCATATACTTTTACAATTTCAGCACAAACCTATGGGATTAAACACAACTAAAAAGTCCAAAATCAACTTCAGGAAAAATGTATTAGGTATATTTATTTTGGCCAAATTCTCATTGATTTAGGAGCTATATGGCCGCCAGTCACCAGGTGGAGAAGTGCTCTCACAACATCCATTATATATACAGTCTATGGATTAAAATACCTTAATCCATCTTTACTGTTTATAAGCCCTGCAGCCTTTCGATTTCATAAAATTGTCAAAATGATGAAAGCCAAATGTACAAAAGTCCACTTGGTTAACATCATGTCAGGGGAACCAAAGTACAAAGTAGACTCGCTGAAGGTTTCTATATTTTCCACTTCATCATGTCGGTATATCTACGTCAATGTGACACCCTCCAGCTATGTGCGAAGCCTCTCCCAAGTAGTTTCAGGCCAAATGAGCTTTCCAAAAGCTCAGAGAGTTTAATCCAACTTCCAGATACTCCAACTTACTCTATGACAATCCTTCGTCTCTTCCCATCTCTTTGCTTCCTGCCTTGGAAATGGAGTCTACATGCGGGAGTCTGTGTCTCGCTGTTAAACCGGGCTAATTTAGGAGTTCGACTGGTTGTGGGCGAGGGGGATGTGGTTGTGGTGGGTTGTGCTGCTGCCAAAGGGTGTGTCAGGGCAATTTATTAGCTTGCTATGCATGCATGTGTGTGAGTGTGTGTGAGAGTGTGTGTTCCCAGCCCTTGGCAGCTTCGCACACTCAATGGCTGAGGCACAGCTGTACCACTATTCTAATATGGAGTCATTATGGCCATCCACAGTGTGCCTCCAGTTAATTCACAAATTTGACCATAACAGACCAACTTTTTTCATAAACTCGGATGCTAATCTTGCGGTCCATGCTTTTTTAGGTTACATTAACCTGAAGCGATGGTGTAATTTTGCTTCTCTGTCTGGGTTATGTGTACCGCTCAGACTATGCAATACATGCACAGTAGGTAACAGGTGTTCAACATAAAAACATAGATTGGTCCCTCTGGGAGGGGGAGTTAAAGAAATGCTGCTGTGCTGCCAGTGCAGCAGTCTTCCGTGAGTCTGTGTATGTGTTTGAATACATGGTTGTCTGTAATTACATGTTAATGACCCCCCTCTTGTATTCAGCTGCATGTCGAGTAGAGTAGCAGCCGTCTGATCGAGGCTCAAACATCGGAGGAACATAGTGATAAGGTTTACATACTTCCAGCACCTGCTCCTCTTCCAACTCCCCTCAGCTTTCTTCAGAGGCCAAAACAGCTGCTAGGGGACACTTAGCCTGCAAAACGCAATCTGCAAGACATGTTCATTGTGTTTAGGGAGCAAAAACACAAAACGAAACCAAAAAAAAGTACAAACAGCGTTGTTATCAGAGTCTGTGAGCACCTGCAGGTCTCGCTCACACTGGAACATTTTAATTGACCAAGCAAAAAAAGCCACGGAGGCAGGGGAAGTGACTGCACGAGTATCCCCACCTAGTCTGAACAAATGGCTGGTTTCAAAGCCCCATCAGCAATCCTTTGCTGTAATGAGGGAGTTTTTGGGAAATTGGGAGATGGTGTCAGTTTACCGTCTCAGAGCTGCAGGTCCTGCTGTCCAAAATGTGGAAATAGTGGGAGAGAGGTGCTGTCAAAACATGATAGGCGCAGACATCAGCACAAAGTTAGAGAGAGGGAGTCCAAGTCGCCATGCCTAGACATGCAGTTCTTTTGAGCGCCACACAAATGAAGTCTCTAGACTATTATGGAGCAAAAGAAAACGCACAACACACTTACTGAGTCAGTAACAATAGCAACACTAGCGATTTTTCCTTTGCTTGTTGGTTAACTAAGTTTTACAGCAAAGGACCACAGCGACATCAGCAAAGGAACCAAAAGCCCCTTGTTTGCTGTTTATTTTGAAAGTAATCATTGCTCACTCAGCCACAGTGAAAGTAATAAATATTCATACCTGTTTTTGGAAATGTAAACCATATAAATTTTTACCCACCTTTGCTTTGGGAGCAGGTGCTCTTGATGATAACAGTATCATTTAAATGTCTTTTCTCTCCGTTTTCCTTGTTTTCCCTCTCCCATTATCTGTCTCCCGTTCGCTCCATTTTCCCTCTAACACAGTGTTAACAAGCTCCTTTTCTGCCCTATCTGCTGCAGGTGAGACAGCCTCCACAAAATGGCAAGGTGAGAGGGCATGTGTGCTTTTTTTTGTTCTATGTGCTGTCTGTGCTTTTGTGTATAGTGTGTGTGTGTGTGTGTGTGTGTGTGTGTTTGTGCGTTAGTGGCTGCATCACGTGTGACCACCAAGCCACTGTCAGGGCTCATGTTGCCCCCAACGGTAACAATAATCATGGGATTTGATTGCCAGTTCCCTCACCCTCTATAATTGATGAGTCCAATATTTACTCTGTTACCTGTGTGTTGTAAACATTCATTATGGGGTTCCTTCCCAGATAGGTGAGCAGGAGAGGAGAATGGGACAAGTCCAGGCTGCAGGGACCAGCTGTCAGTTTGACTAATGACAGAAATGAATAAAATCTCATAATTACTTTAGAAAAAAAGGACAGTCTCCACCTTATCTCGAGCCAATATGCATTTTAAAATTTTTTGGCGGGTTTATTAAATTCCACCCCACCTCCACCGACACCCCCCCACACACACACACACCAGTCCCCACCATAATACATCACAGACAGAGGCAAGTTCTCAAATTTCAAATTTAATTTTCTACTCGCCATACACACACAGGCTCCGTAATCAGATTGGGACATTATTGTGTTTCTATTGACATTAGCATTGTTATTATTTTGTACTGTGTAAATATCAGTAACCGGAGCATGCCTGGTTGCTTTGCCAGGAAAGGATTATTTTGTGCATTTATTTTGTTCTAATGCTCTAAAAAAAAGATCTTTTTGAGATGATATCTGATGCATTCCATTACCGGGAGATGCTGTATTTGGATGCTCTGATGCAGTATTATTTTAACGTACATCTGCACATACTGTAACTAAATTAAATAGGTTATCTAGCTTTTTCAGGTCTGCTTTATTGTGACACCGCATGCAGTACATTTAACACAACAACCACAGAGATGCAGGGCTACGTAATGGGATATCAGCTGGACACATCATATTTGCTATTGGAAGCCACCACAGTTCAGACAATGCTTTTAGAGGTCTGTGTTGTGTACATGTGTGTGTATAATTGGATAAGTCTCCAATAATGTGTGTGTATGTTTTTAAGTTAGTGCATGTGCGCACAGTATACCAAGTCTCAGGATCAGGCAGCAGCAGAGTGAAGTGCAAAGCGCTCAACCAAATCAGGTATTCAAGATAGAGGGATAGAGGGAGGGATAGATTAATGGTAGAACCGATGGAGTGGGGGGGGGGGGGGGGGGGCAGATGCAGGGAGAGACAGCACAGTGATATACAGTGGGTGCTACTTAGACAAGTTGACTCCTCTGTGCCATTAGGCCTAATACCGGGTAGACTGTGGGAGAAGGCAAAGACGGGACGGTTATCAAATAAACAGCAGTGTGTGTCTCCTGTATGTTTGGGTTTAACCCATAAAGGCCCAAACATCCACTGGTGAACAATATTATTTACTAATATAAAAAGTGAAATCACTGTTCATCTACTAATTCTGTCAATCCATGTAAATAATTGGTGTAAAATACAGTTCTTCATCTTTTCATGGTCATCAGATATGACCCATTTGGATGTTCAGAGGCTTCGTAGTTACCATGGAAACACTGTCATCTTCTACAACAATGTTTCTCAAGCACTCACTAAATGCATCAGGAGACTCTTGCTGCCCCCCATCCTGAAAAATAATTGCGATTGGGGGGGGGGGGGGGGGGGGGACGTTATTCTATAAGTAACACAACAGACATGTTTGCAGAGGACGTGGGGGGGTTATGTAGCTCAGTAAGTAAAGCCCCCTTTCACCTCATCATCATCACTTAAATTTGCGACGGGGGGAGGGGCGGGGGTGTATAATGTTGTAATGTACAACAGTGACTAACGCCCCCCATTTGTGCCTGAGCTCTCCCCTCTCAGCTTCCTCATTCCAAACACCCCCTGAAGATGTCCCAACACCCCCTGGGTTGAGAAACACTGTTCTACAACATGGATTCACTAAATGACAGTGAATGGAGACTTTATGTTCAGTTAATCATATATTTTACTGAAAACATCACCTTTTCTTCAATTTTCTCTGTTTGTGGTGTAATAATCCTCAACTTTAATCTGAGCTTTTGTGAACATTTACATGATCAGTGAATTTAATACAGCAAAATAACTGATTTCTAATTTAAAATGCAAAAATACAGAGCATAATACTGGAATAAATGGTGATAACTTAAGAAAGGTTTGAAGAAAGAGAAAAATTCAATCGGGAACTGATACAAAATTAGCTTTGGGTCTTTACGGGTTAAATTAGTTGGTATGTATTAAATCAGTGATTTTGAACTGAAGTTTCATGTCAACATACAGAGCCTGAAAAAATCTGATACTGTAATATTTAGCCTTAAAACTATTTAGCCTTTAACTTTGATTATGGCACACATTTCAATATGCATTGTCACAACATTTATTTAATGCTGCTGAACCTAGACCTGACCAACTGAACCAACCCTAGATCATTGCACTGCCTCCACAGGCTTGTACTGTAGGCAGTAGGCATGATGGGTAATCACTTCACCGTCCTCTCGTCTCACCTTGATGAACCCATCACTCTGAATCAGGGTCGATCTGGACTCATCAGACCACATGACCTTTATCCACTGAAACAGAGTCCAATCTTTATGCTCTCTATTAAACTGATGGTTGTTTTAAGAAAATGAGAAGCCACTCATTGTCCTTCCAAGACCCAGAAAAGTAAATTTTGGCTTTTTTTAACATTACATAATTGTGATTGATTGGAAACAGCATGATGCAACAGTTTTTTCAGCTACATTTTCTATGGAATGTCCTTTGCAGTGGTCAGCTTTTTTTTTCTTTTAAGTTAAGGTGTGAAACTCTTGTCACCTACAGAGGACAAAAATGAATTGTTCGGTCTCAGGAGCTTAAGGAACATGTTACAACTGAAACATATTAATGTTACAACTGAAACATATTAATAAATAAATATATATATATATATATATATATATATATATATATATATATATATACATATATATATATATATGTATATAATTCTGAATATGACAATATACTACATTTGCCCTGTTAATCCTTCGTAGATAACTCATAGAAATACCCTGAAATTCAAAAATCAACCTTAGTGTGTTATTGCCGGACCTAACAAGATTTTATTATTTCGTGAAATGTTTCAAAATGTTTTATTGTCATGTGACAATCAAGGTCAATGAAGCTACCATATTTGGTTCCTTACCTGTAAGTGGCAAAAAAAAAACGAAAAATCAAACAAGTAAATTAAAAAAAAACAAAACAGGAAAAACATATGTATGGTGAAAAGAACATGCATTTTAGAACATGAGAACATTGCAGCAACATGCGTGCTGGTCCAGACTCCTCAGACTGGGGACTCGCTGTCCTACCTGGAACTGGTGCTGTCACTGTCTTGTAATGTATTTGGAAATTACCAAAAATAGTCACTCGCCCGATAAAGGGTTAAGGGTCCTGCCAATGCAGGATTTTGGATATAGAGTATCTTACAGTACAGTTAGTATCAAAACACTGACCTTTTCAAGAGAGTGTTTGAAGGAGCAGAAAAGGGAGGCTGAGCTCACACAGCGGAACATCTACCACCAGTGGAAAACTTTGGGGGAAAAAAACAACTATTTTTAATCAGGGCATGCATGGCTGCATGTAAACAGAAATTACAGTAGAATATTCATTTCCATTAGCCATGTAAACAGCTTATTAGTTTTGTCTATATTGGAATTAGGGCAAAATTTGGAATATTTTGTGCTTGTAGCTGCGGAACTGTCAGTGACATAACGTTGAGATTGCATGTATGTGTGGTTTGTAGCCACGAACAGTGACAACATTTTGTTTGCAAATTGTGTTGACATAAATAACTGTGCCAGAAATGTTGGTATTTGCCCAAACGATTTGCATTCATTTGTATAGGTGTTTGTTTTGCGTTTTTCAAACACAGAGGAAACTTTATATATCAGACAGGACTCGGGTCAACTTGATTCAGTTTTAGTTGCAATTCTCTAATGTCTTTTTCGCTGGGTGGAATCCCACATAGAAGCGTGTAATATGGCATATTTGTGTCTTATGGGGGCACACAGCTGATCGTGTCCATTTGTCATGCTGTCAAGTTAATTACCAGATTGAAAAGGAGAATAAGATTACCTTCCCTCCCCTTTCCAACGGACACTCACACTTCTACACTTGCAAAACGCTCCCACTCGCTCACAGAAACAAACACATAAGGGGATTTTTATTAGAGTTCTGTGGACAACATGCAAGAGTTTAGAGACAAAGTGATACAATATGGAGTTAATGGCTTCAGCTTTGTCTGTGTCTGTGTGTGAATGACACAGCAGGTTATCTTTGCACATTATATTTCACCTCCGTCACGCAGAAAAAAGGGAATCTTTTAACTCTTTTGAAGCTCCTGTTAACAATGTTCTCTACTTTATCCTGCCCACAGAGAAAGTAGCTCTTTACCACAAATGAAAGAAAAAAGTAATTCTTATGTATTGCAAATGTGTTCTGTGCAAAGATGTTCACGTTCATACTTGTATAATCAAAGAAGACACTTGGGAAAAAAACCGGACAGATCATTAGCGCATAATGAGTTGAAGTACTTGGGGCAGTGAGGAGGATTTTTTCAACAAGTTATGGCTTAAAGAGATGATACAAGAGGATGGAAATCAGATTCTCTCAGCTGCAGACAACCTTTCTTCTCCCCAGGTAAGTCCTGTGCCTCCGTGCATGTTTGAAGTTGAGCACAGCTCAAACAAGCTGGGTAAGAGAATTAACAAAGCCTTTTGGCACACCGACAGTCATGTCTCTAGGTCCTGATAGTTCTCTTGTGCAGCATATCGCACCTATTATGGGGACACATGCTGAAGATCTGAGCTGTATGTTCACCAGACTCCAGATAGAACCTACAAAGAGTTTCAGCCCCAACAATAATTTGAGGATGAAAAACATGAGAAAGATTCTCTTTTTTTTGTTTTGTTTCAGGGGGGGTTTTTTGTCAGTGACTGACAAACACAAATATCGTGCAGAAGAGAAAAAAGGCTTTGATGCACTTGTAGTGGTTGTAAATGAGTTACACAGGACAGACAAGGGGCTTGTTGCAAACTTGGAAGACAACCCTAGACCCATGGGAGCAAAGGCAAAGAGTACTGAGTTATCAAACAAGTGATGAAAGGGAGGCCATTCACTCCTGTGCATGTGTGGCACATACTAAAGCGGTGATTAGACAACAACTCTCCTGCTTTCTGTTTCATCTTGACAGCCTTTAGTTTTATCCAAGAGACCAGAGTAATTAGTTTACCTGTTTTAGAGCAGACCTTCTAATGCAACTATTTTCCAATATCCTTGCTGATCATATAACAGCGTGTAGCTCTATTAATAACCCACTCCCTGTAGGGTTTTAAAAAGTCATAGGCTGCTTAGTTGAGACGTGACGAGGGTCTGTGACGGCACCCAGCTGGCCAAAGTTCTGCAAGGGCGGCCTCCGTGACATCACCGCAAGTGGTGCGTGACAAACCGCCAGCACAGCAGTCACGACCTACGAAATAATCTCCGACAGACGAGGACAAGGGCCATCTTGGCTCGCATCCCCACCGCCCAGTGCCCCCCACCACCACCACATCCACTGCCAGCACAAGAGTCCAACTGGGCTTTCAGAAAGGTGTCAAATGCACAGAGTGGATCGTACAAAACGAAGCTTGCTTTCTGTCAGGTGATGACAAGTAAGTGGCAGGAGAAGGAAAATTAAGCACATCACCCTCATTTCTCCCACTCCCAACATTTTCACACTGTCAATTAGCCTCAATCAATCCCGTCATTTCTGTTTAGAGTTGTTATGGCAACTCCAGTCTGTCTCCCGTCCGTCAACACATAATAAATACGCTCTACAATATATGTTATCTCAACACTTCTGTCAACTGTCGGCAGCAGCAGCCTCTTCCTAATTATACTGCCGCATTGGACAAAATGAGCGCTGCTTCATTTGATCACAACTGGAGGGAATATGAAACAAATGAAACCCAAGACTTGTTTTGGCTTGTCAGGATAAGTTGCTCCCTCTAGCCTCTCCAAATCTCCACCACTTCTGAGTCTTTTCTGTAGATGTGAGAACAGAACTGGAGAAAAAGTGACCGAGAAAGTCATCTCCTCAAATGAGAATACGTGATTGGCTTCTAACAACTCTCCTCTCGGCTGTATTTGACTAAAGTGTGAGGTGAAGCAGTGCTTATCAATAAAGTAAGTCTGGTGCGATGTATTATTAACAGGTGATACTTTGCCGGGCTTGCTTGGCTAAAAAGGACTTAAGTGATGTGGGAGCGACACTGTCAATCTCAGCCTTCCTCTGAGAGTCAATTAGGAGATAAACAGGGCTACATGTCTTTCGCAGTGGGGAGAAAGCTGATAGGCTGTCCCGTGGATGTCCTGGGGCAAGGTAAACTGACAGTACAGCTTTGCCGTCAGGGATGGAGGCAAAGAGAACAATGTGCGACTGCCCGTGCCACTTGAGAGACAAGTCTATGTGTGTTTTTATGTTGGCAAAGATGTGTGTGCATGCACATTATATGCTGCAATATTACTCTCATATACGTGTGTGTGTGTATGTTTGCCCACTCAGCTGACAGGGCTGAAAACAGTGAAAATATGATGTTTCTCAAAGAAAAGGAAGGATGAAGGCAATACCTATGATGGTGGAAATGAGGTGATGGAAGCTGTGAATATTGATTAGTCATTATCATCCATAAACATTCAAATTTACTGTTACAAATACACATCTTTTTAATTTAGTATGAATTGCCCACATGTTATTACACACACTAATATACATGTGCAAATATGTCTTTGCACAGCTTTTTGTGAGGGGAAAGAAACGTGTAAATAGAAACACATTAGTCACACTATGTACTGTATGCAGTGCATATTTTCAGTACACTATAATATGAGTCCTTGATGCAGCAAACAGCATTTCATTAATTTATATACTGTATGTGTTGTGTTTTCAAGGTCTGTTAAGAGTACGATTACATGTCTATTAAAGCTCAGGGTCATATATGTCAGCCTGTTTCATATGAATACACAAAGGCAGTGTAGTGTGTTTTGGCGATATTGTGTTCTTTGTATTCCTATATACAGTTTTCCAACAATTTATATTTAACCAGCACCGTAAAGTCATAATATGGTTCTGTTGGGATTTATCATATGCTCATTAAGTTTGTTGATATTTAGGTCATACACCAACAGTGACTTTTTTTCTTCATATAATTAAGTATGTCAATATAATGAGATAATATTCTAATATCATCCCTCACTATGTCATTGTATTTGTGGCCTATACTAATCCAAAATAAGCTCAACAGATGAATTTTAATGAGTGGTAGGCCATTATTACCCTCATTATTTTCCAATTAGCACACTGTATAGCACATCAGCACAGCAAAGAAAGATCAATTATTGTACCATACCATAAATACATCTCCTCTTATCTGTAGAACGACAAGAAATTGAATACCATGCAGTAAAAAGGCTTCACAAACGATAGTGCATTACATAGGGGATGGTTCTAGTGAGATGAAATGCATTTGAGATAATAAATGGCTCTGGTAGGCAACACCTAGAGCTACCCAGCACATTGAAAATTAGGCACCATCTGAGATAAAGTTATTTCTCCTGCATGACAAGAAAAGAACAGACAGAAATATTATGGGCTGGGCACAGAAATGTATATACAATGTATGTTTTTATCTTTGTAATGGTAACAGGCTATTTATTTTTTTCACTGCAAAATTGCCAAAGGAATGTGTTTGTGGTTTAAAGAGAAAGATCTGACTTCAAAGACATGAGCGAACAGATGCTTGCAAGACTCACCATCAGCTGTACGCTCAGATACAAATGATGTCATGGACGTAGAAAAAAATTACTCTCCACAAACATGAATAAATACAAATAAAAAAGATCAATACTGGCATACACAGAAAGACGACCACTTAATGCAAAATATTTTTCTTTGAATTCTATCTGCTTTAGATCTGCTATGAGTATTAGTGATCATTTATTTAAACCGCAAATGGATTTCTGTACCTTTATAACGTTTTCGTGTACAGTATGTTACTGTAGCCTACAGAAAAACATGGTGGCGGGCTGTATATGTAGTATAGTGCGAGCGCCACCCAACTCCACTCGGCGCTGCTGCATCCTCCAACAAACACGCCCTCAGCAGCCATTTTCAGTTGAACCGTATCCATGTGCCGTTTTGACCTATTTTCTCCCGGCTTGCCTTGTATGTGTAAAAAGGAAGAAAAAAAAATACAAACGGTGCGGCTGTATTTCAGTCAGCTCGGTTATTTTTGGGACGAAAAAGAGCCGTCTTCGGGTGCATATGTAGCGTGAAATGCAAGTGGCGGACGAGTGACACTGTCAGCTCGTTTTCTCCACCTTGTCTGTTGGTCGCAGAGCGTAAGAGCTGGTTGGCTAGACAGGCGGGGGCTACGGGGTCATTGTGTGTGTACGGAGAGATGCGCTGACTGAATAACCTTCCCCGGTAACAGCTGTCAGATCCACCGGAGCAGAGCAGAGGACAGAAGAGCAGGCCCAGCCGGACCCAGCCGGGCCCAACCCAGACACCAGACTGATAGGGTTGGATGGCAGAGGGGGTGGACATGGGCTGGATGTCTTACCAGCCTTAAATGTGGCGCTCAAGGGTTTTGATGGGTGGCCACACCGATCCTCTTGACGGGGGTCTCAGCACCCTGGCAGCTTATTGTTTAACACTCTGCTCATCTCTTTTATTCTGCCCAATGCAGATTCCATGCACAGCAGTGCAGAGCACACAGTCCCAACAGCAGCCTGGGACGCCGCTTTTGTGGAGGTGTCAGTCGCCTACGCAGCGTCTCAGCATGGTTCACCACTGGGCATGACAGGGGATGCAGCCCCCATGAAGGTGGATTAGTACTGCACCTATTGTCTGGGGGCACGGTGGTGCTGGATTTGGCTACATGGCTATTCAACGACTGTATTTCTATTCTTTGGCACTTGACAGGGACGCTCTGTGGCCCCACTTTTGTTCCGCCGCCGTATCAGAATGTGTTCATGTCATGCCCTTAGCCCAAGCCCTTATTATCTCGACTGACACGACGAGGAAATGTGCAATGGTATATTCTGTTATTGCTGTCTGCTGCCTGACCTGCAGGTTAGGGTGTTTTTTAAATGGGTTAGTTAGAAGCTAGCTTCTCATGTATAATTTACCCTTGATTCTGTTACCGCTGAAAGGGGAGCATGTTGACCGACACTTAACCTATGAGAGTTTAGGTAGAATAGATGATATGAATATAAATCTAAAATAACGGAAGGGAGGGTTGTTGGTTTTGTTTTATCCTTTAAATCAGTCTCGGTCATCTTTTTTCACATGGGGGGCGTTGAATGTTTGCAGTTCCGTCTCTTTCAGTGTGCTGTTAGCAGCACAGTCACCCTTTTACGTGTGTGGCATGGGCTTAACTAGTCACCGGAGCAAGGTTACTGTACTGAACTCTACGTAGAAAAAATATTGTTAATATCATAGATAAAAAAAAAATACTCAACAAAATAAATAAAATTAGGTCTGTATTCTATGGTCCAAAATAAATCTAGATATACTTGTTAAGCTAGAACAATATCTGCACTTTGTGACTATTCAGCTGAGAACAATGCAGTAATGGATGCTTAGTATACCTCGGTCTGTACAGTCGCTCAGAGGCCACAAACCTCGGCCCAACCCCACAGTAGTCATTTCTATGTTGAGAGAGCAGTTTGAGCAGGAAAGCACTGTGGAAAATAGTGATGGATGGCTCCTTGGTCTCTCATAGAATAGAAAGGCATTGAATGTCTTTTTTTTTTCTTTTTTCTTAGTTTTTTTTTTTAGATTAAGCCAGCAGCTCAAGGAGGTACAGGTTTTTACAGTGGATGTATTTTTTTCCCCTGTTGATCAAAAGCTTTAGCATCTCTGACGTTGTTGTTGTTGGCATTTCTGACTGTACACATGCAAAGTTGAACATTACATCTCTAAAGATAAAGTATATCTAAGTGTCCTGACCTCTCCCTTTGCTCTCGGCTCATAATTTCAGACAATAAACAATGAGCTGTTTGGAAACTTTCCTCCCTCACTCAGATTTTGAAAAAACACTTTCACATGCAAACAGATTATGTGATCGTTTAGCAGCCGTGCAGGCATTGCCAAAGCATGCTCCGATGTTGATGATACAGTAAACAAAACTCCATTGTGACTTCATCTGGATTTTCAACTGAATTGCAGACATATGCTTCACTGTACGCTATCCTGGTCTGAATTTTGCCCCCCACCCCCCCACCCCCCTTTAGCTCTGTTCGTCAAAAGATTTTCCACATATCTTTCCAGGAGATGTTGAAATAAAGAGAAAGAGAAAAACCACTGCAAAGTATAGCTCACTAGTGCTTTGCCAAGAAGCATTTCCCAGACAAATGAATGTCCTTATACCTCAGAAGTACCTGAAGTATTGAAATTGATATTTCTATTAGGGGCTATTACTAGTACAGTTGCCTTTCAACTACTTCTTATTTGTGGGCGGGATTGGGAGGAAGATGCATGTGTAGAGAATGGCCTCTTTGTTTTTTCCCCATCTGTCCTACTTTTGATATTGATGTCATTGGAAGGTGAGCAGCTGGGTCATGGGTAGCTCAGGGGTCACAGCAGAGGTTTTACTGGCCTTGATCCGCTGTCACAGAGTCCATAATGCGGAGGTTCCGCTTTCTCCGTCAGTGAGGAGCAATGGCAGCCATAAAGGCCTTGATTGCAGCCGCTGCAGATCACTCCCTCATACAGCACACTGACTCTTAAACTGCTTCAATCATACACAACTCACCATCGCCTCAGACCACTTTATCAATGCATGGCCCTGCAGCTCCTTAACCCTTACACTGCAGCTCATTTTCTACACATTCACAATAGGGCATGGAAGTGGAGAGTCTGGAGATCTTCCACCAGGAATTTTGTGTTTAATGTTTCATTTTCTGCATTATAATGAATTTTTATGCATGAGTGCTTCTATGAAACCGGGTACATTTTGGCATCTGGCACTTTGCCACCTTTTTAGACCCAATAATAAAAGAGAAGTTTAGACATATTTCCCCCCAGGATGGACCTAATGATGACCTCAGATAAATGCAAAAAAATATATACTCTTACTCTGAGCCATCCCATAATTAATGAATTTTTAATAAAATATTGGGGCCAAAAATAGGACCCAAATTGGGACATGAAACCTTGCATATTATTTTGAAAACATCACTTGAAATGGTCTTATATACTGCTATGAATACAGACGCTGTTAAATTTGATGATCCTAGTGATTTTTTGAATCCAGAGGTGGATTTTTCATGAACTCAGTCTCATTCCAGGTTTTGAATGTAACCCATCGTGTCCACTGGTGTTACATGTGGAACCTGCCCAGTTCAACACAAAAATTGCGTTATTTATTTGATATAATTCGATTTTGCAACAGCGGCCATTTTTGTGAAACACTCTTCCTTGAATAATTAGTTCAATTCCCAAAATCTACCTATGAGAGAATAAAGAGATATTTTAAAAAATAGTAGCGTGTGAATTTTGTGTCCTTTTGACTGTGTTACATGCAGATTTTTGTATTAAATATAATGGGAAATAATATAAAAATGTGTTTTATCTGAAAAACAGTTTCTCTTTTATCTCGGTAAGTATTTCTTTTTAAAATAGACCCAAAGTGCTTCCAAACTTGCTTCATAACATTAGTCTACATCTGGTTTGAATTTTTAGCCCCATGTCCTGTTTTTAGGACCAGTTTCAGAGAAGCACCCACATTCATTTGTGGACTTTTCTGTATCAGTGAAAAATGGAGATGTTTTTATTCATGTAAAGCAAGTGACAAAAAAAAAATAATTTTGGTGCATTTCTGAGATCCAAACCTATAAAAATGCACCATGAAAGGTGTAACAACGAACATCTCGAAATGAAACACAAAAAATAGAGCAATTGATGAATTCCAGATGTATGTACAGACAGTATAATGTCATGTTTCTCACCAGTTTTGTGTCTAAAATGATCCGTGTGACTCCCCAGCCTAATGGAGCTGAGTATTTTATTTAGAAGCATTTTTAGATTATTTTTTTCAAAATGAAAGATCTCTGTTTGTGTTACATTTTTAGTGGGTGGAGGAGATAAATGCATGTGTTCTAAAAATTGAAGGTGGTATGAATAATCCATAATGACCAATTCAGATTGTGTTGAGAGTGTGTTAATTTTAGGGTTTACATCACTTGTTTTTAGGGGAAAAAAACCCCAAAACACTTCTTATGATAATCATGTCCTGTTTTGTTTTTTTAAGACCTAAAAACACAACAACCAGGATGATTTTAATGGAACTGGAACTGTTGTGTTTACTATATCACCATTTTGCAACATTTACAACCCTCAGACACTGTATCTGCTGATATGATATGAACCACTACTTTTATTTTTGGGGTCAGTTTGGCATCATTTAGTTTCACATCTTTCAGTAAACTTTTTTCCTCATTTAATAAGCAATTTCTTTTCAAGATTTCCCGCTTTGGTGCATCAAACATCCACTGCAACAGAGCTAAATATTTAACACTTATGTTTAACATTTAAAATTTTGCACATCTCCAGTCACTATATAACATTTGCTAAGACTTTGAAACCGTTAGACACTGACTGTATCTGTGGTTTTAAACCTACTGTTATTATTTCAGTCAGTTTGTTCCATTCTGTTTCAAAACTCTATATGATTACTTTTTTCCCTGTAATTTAAATAGGGACATTTTCCTAGATCAGGCCCACTTTGGTACAATGGAATAAAATTTGTAACACCTCAACAAAACTGTAAAATTTGTTCATTTTTGCATAGTTTTGGTCGCTTTAGGGCATTCATTTTCAGCTTAAAAACAAAAAAAAAATAATTATATTATTTAGACTGTTTTTACTGCTGTCAAATGTCAAACCAAGCTGAGTTAGACTCTGAACTGAATGTAAAAACCTCACTTAATAGGCTCCTAATAGGCTGCGCTGAAAAACACTGAAATGAAGCCTTATTAATTTGTGCTTAGATATGGGTAGTACTCATAGCCTCTATTTTAAGAGAAGAAAAGAAAAGCATTAAATTCAAGAAAGAGAACAAGGACAAAAATGTAGAGAAGGTGCTCCATTCACAGCACTTAAAGATGAGACAGGCCCTAAGGTTGTGCCTGAATCTGTAGTCAACCTGCTAAACATTAATCTTTATCTAAACAGGCTAGTGAAGACGCCAAAAAAAAAAAAAAAAAAAGGTACGGTGCACATTTACCTGTATGACAGAACGTCCTGTTAAAGCCCCTGGTCCAAGACAGCAGGGTAGCTCCCCCTGTTGAAACTGTGTGACACCACCACAGGCTGCACCACGTCTTTGCAAATATATCGATTCTTTTTTTTTTTTTTTTTTTTTTTTTTTTTAATTCTGCTTTTTATTTGCCAAGCAGTACAGTAGACAATGCCTGTCTACAAAACATGAGCTACATGCATTTTTAGTATATTGCATGTTGATAATGAGAATGTATATGATGTAAACACTAACCCATAATTGTATATGATTTAGTTTTGGTGGCAAAATAAATTCCCCTTGCCCTGTATCTCTTCAAGTATAATATAAGAGTGGTAAAGGAGGGTGGGGATGGGGGAGTTGGGGGGTCACGCAGGGGAAGGTTTCTTCGGCATCGTGTGGGCAGCCACAGCAGAGTGTGGGCGGTGACCAGACGTGGCAGAAAATCTGGAAGAGGTGTCCCACTTTGTGCATAGGTCGCTCCAATTCACTGGATCACCATGTTCATTTGCAATCAGCCCCGTAATTAAGGGGAACCAACCCAGAAATTATCAATCAGTTAATTACTGGGATGCAGCAAAACAAATCCAGCTCCCTGATTAAAGCCCACTGGCTGGCCTTCCACAAGATGCTGCCGTCATCTGAGAGAAAACAGAAAGATTTCAGAAAGACAGAGTAACAGTCACGCAGTATGTTGCATTCAGATGTTCCTTAGAATCGCATGTACTACAGTAGGTTCATTTTAGCTTTAATATGAGACATTTTAACATATTTATAGCCTTTTATGAACCTTGGACGAGTCTTTTACTCACGTTAAATTTGTTGTAGCAGTGTTTTTTTTTGTTTTGTTTTTTTTTTCTTCTCTACAATCGTGCATTCAGCAGTGTGATAAATATGTCACATAACATGTAACAGTAACATGTAACCAGTTATTAACTCCCCAGTGACTAGGGAAAACAGAGGTAATTCACTTGTGGAATACCATGTTTAGTGGTTTTCTTTCCCTTGAAAATTGTATAGTAGGAAATATGCTTATGCTGGAGAGAAAAAAAGGCAAAAGGAACTCTAAAGTAGAGTTGAAAGATGTTTATTTCACTTTAGTGGATTATGCATGTACAAACCCAGACAAATACACACCTGTAAAAATAGGAATGGAGTCACATTTGTTTCTCAGTTTTTTTTTATTTAACATTTGACAAAACTTGGAAATGTAATGACATTCCTAAAGTGATGCAAACAGAGCAAAATTGACAAAATATGTGTGCTTTAAATCTATACTTCTGAATAGGTCTACAAATAATTGTACATTAATGCTGTTGCAGATTTTGACTGAATCTGAAAAGGATTTAAGGTTCAGTAAAATATATCAATACTATCCTGTTTATGTCTGTCTGTCTGTGTGTGTGTGTGTGTTGTGTAAAATAGCACATGTTTTTTCTCTATATACAAGTTGTGTTAAATCTAAAAAAAAAACACATGCTCTCTTAAAAAACATGAATTAAGAATTTATACATTTTAAAGACATCAGTAGTCCAACAATTGGTATAGATACTTGTCAAAATAGAGCTGGACCAAAAAGACAAGGTAAATGAACAGTATATCAAAGTTAATAATTCATAAAATAAAACCCCTTTTTTTTGTCCTACATCACCCTTAGAAAATCCTAAATTTTCTTACTTATTAGCATACAATTGCATAAAATCCCAATGCAATTAAGATGGTGGTTTATGCAGAGATATGGTTTCTCAGATGATTCTTTTATTTCTTGCATACTGTTTGGATCAAGATTCATCCATTTTGATGTTTGATAACAATAAAAACACGCTAAGTGACAGTACTGTGATGTCTGAAACTGTATTTAATTTTCCTGAAATGTCCCAAAAGGTGCACAAATCAAAATTTATGTCCTTTTTTTTAAATACATACTATACAACATTTTTTTTTGTTCTACATTGAACTTGGTCTGGGTCAAATTTGACCAAATCTAAAATGAAGTTTTGGTTCATTTTCGATAAAATATGTTCAAATCCTTGTTGCTTTCGTATTTTATTTTGTCTTGGGTGAAATAGAATGTGATATTGTGTGACAGTAGATGCTTTTTTTGCCATGAACAAGTGAAGTCGAGCCTAGAAAATAAACTCACCCAGCTGAAAATGGAAACTATAACCTCTTTATTCATGTCAGAAAGGGTATTTTTATATTTTAAGTAGATATGTGATTAAGAATTTGGTATGGATATTTATCACAATGGAACGAAGCCATATAGTAGCAGTAGGAACAGTAAGGGTTAATAATTAAATTAAAAACGATTTTTTTTTCTCACTCTCACCCCTATAAACTCAATAAATTTTCTCATTTAATAGCACACAACTGGATTAAATCCCAAAACAATTAAGCTGCTCTTTTATGCATTTTTCATTACGTACTATACGGTACAGTTAATGCACATTCCGTGGACATGGAAGCATTTGTAAACACTGCTTACAAAAGCAGGGGCCCCAGCAGGAAACTACACACCACACAGTGCTTATTGTGATTCACTTAACTCTTTTCCCATATGGGGGAAGAGAAGGACCTATAAATTGCTTGACTCAGGACCTCTATTTCCCATCAATACATTTCCTCTGGCCCTCTAGGCATCGGAGCATCAAAATGCATAACAATCCCCTGATAGTGTCAGCAACCTACGGCTCATCTCTAAAGTAAATGCTGGCCAGATAGAATTAAAGGGGAGGTCCTGTGTTTTCTTTGGCAAGACATTTTCATGATTTTCTCTCTTGTGCTGAGGTTCATCTCAGGAGACATATGGGGAAATTCATCCTGGCAGTCCATCAGATGAAGGCTGATCAGGCACCCCAACTCCAATGTGTCAAAATGCTCTAGTCTCACCTCTGTGCAATAATATATCTCAAATTAGAAGCCGACAAAAACTAGTTAGCCTCCACCTGTGTTCGTATGATAAAACCTGTCATTTCAGAAGACTACATCTTTCCTCCTGGGCTCAGAATTCATTGCTGCTATGATTGCTTTTCTTTCTGTCATCTTTCTTTTTTTTCTAAGTGCTGTTTTTCTTTAGTCATGTCTCATAATTTGTTTCCTTGTGGATTTTCTGAGCGTAATGCTGATTGCACAGTGCCACGGATCTGAGCTGCTTCCGACTCGTTTGAAATGACCTGTAGCTGGGAACTTCAAGATGTTTTTTTTTTTTTTTTTTTTTTATGAACGCTTCGGCAAACTAGGGGATGCAGCAGCAGGAACAGGGTCTTCTTGCTTGTGGTGCTGGCATGAGGGGAAGGAGCGGGGTGGGGAGGGAGATTGGAATGAGACTCGAGAGGCCAAATCACCGAGAATCTGGGCCCAGGGTTTTTGGCAGGCAGCAGAGTGTGAAATTTACAGAATTTCTTATGTTGGTAGTGCAGCTGCCTGTGTGTCTGCATCACGGTATTGTCAGACAGTAGCACTGAGAGACAAGACCAGAGGGCCGTATAGAGGCACAGCAAGAATTCACATGTGATGTTTTGCCAGCTTTTGTGCCAAACACTACAAAGCAATACACAGAATTGCTTATTGACAATGAGTTTTTCTTGTAGGGTGTCATTTTGTACAGACATATGTAGGCTTAAATTGCTTATTTGTTTCTTCTGTTTTGCTTTTATGTAGAATGCCAATTAATTTTATATGAATTTCCCCAAGTTGCATTCCCATTCCACAAATATGTATATTTGTCGGTGTAGTGTGTCATTCTTTCCACAAAGGAATGAGTCAAGTTATTAGATGAGTTTGTTTGTTGATCTGTATTTGTCTCACTGTGGATGACCCTCAATTCAGACCACAGCAAAATTACAAATGAAGAAAATATTTGCATATATGCACAATCCTTAAATCTGTCAAACTATGAAGTCTTAGAAGTTAGACTTAAACTTAGATAGGCTTTATTGTCATTCAGATATACAAGTATATACAGAATGAAATGTCGTTGCATTTACTCGCTCCAGTGTAAATATAACAGAATAAAAATATAGAATAGACCGTAAAATGTAAAATATGTAACATATGAAATGACATCGTTTTCAGATTTTGCACCAACAAAAGTTGCTCCACATTTTTCCCCACACATTTTTAATCTGGACTTCTCTCAACTATATTTAACAATAAAGACTGTAAACTTAAAATTGGAAAAAGTAAAAAAAAAAAAAGAAAAAATTCTGGGTCTTCAATATTTTATTGAAACATAGCAATGCAAACAGTTATGAGTTATTACCTGTTGATGATTCAAGTGTTTATCATTCATGGCATATCTCATAGTACGGAGAAAGCAATATCCTTTAAAGTAGACACAGAGCTCCACTGAGACATTTTATAAATCATTGTTAATGGCAGAAGTTTGTGCCCACAATGTTTGATGACTAATGAGAAAATCCTGGCTTCTCATCCAGCCTTTTTTTTTTTCTTTTTACATTTAATTTGATGTTCAGACCTACTTTCATTCATTACTTTGAGTTTGATATTCAGTTTACCACTCAACTGGTTTCTAATAATGCCAAATATTGACTTCTGTGCTCCGACTATCATCATTGTATTGGCCTTTAAAAACCCACAATGGCATCAAAGAAGAGCATAAATAAAATCTGTTTTTGTTTAATCTGTGTAAAATCCAATGATGCATGTGTTTTTTATTTGTATTATTTTTACATAATTTTTTGGCTGATCTAATTGCTTGTGTATTTTTTCTTTTTTTCTTTTTTTTTTTTTTTTTTTTTTTTTTTACCTCAAGGCATAAAACAAAGAAAATAGTTCTAACTGTTAAACCATTAAATCAACTATACTCTGAAAGAAAAGTACAGTTAAGCTCAACCAGGACACTTAACAAATCATCAGCTGGAAATATTATGATTGAGCAAAGTGAAAACATCACTATCGTCCACATTTGTATTAGTAATTTATGTCCAGTTCCACATTTATTGATTGCTTTGACATAAATGTTCAGTGATTCAGATTCAGTTAATAGAATAGAATAGAATAGAATAGAATAGAATAGAATAGAATAGAATAGGCTTTATTGTTATTACACAGGTTGTGCAACAAAATTACATTAACAGACATATATTAAAAGAAGAAAAGATTTATATAGAAAAATAGTGTGCAATAGACATATGTGCAAATTAGAGATATATACTGTATGACAAGCTAAGGACATTTAAAAGTAGTATTAAAAAAAGAAAAAGGTGCAAATATATCAGTTTAAACATACATGTGCAGGGTATAAGGTCCATGTTCCAAGTGTAATTATTGCACATGACACTGAGGTCTTTATCGGAATAAATGACATGATCCATTCACTAACTATCTGCTTAACAGATAAAGATATCAAACATGCATACTGCATTTATATTTGCAGAAGTAGCAAAAGTCGACTCATGAATTCTAGATGTTCAAGGTAGAAGTAGAAACATTTGTTTAGTAGTAAAAGTACTGATTCAGCTGAAGTTCATGAAGGTCTCAAACTCTTATGAACCCTTTATAGGACACTCATAGAAATACTCTGAAATTCAAAATTGAAACAATAGTGTGTTATTAGAGGACTTTGTTAGTTTTGTGAAATGTTTCCAATTTTTTTTTTATTGTTATGTAGAAAATCAAGGTCAATGAAGTTACCATATTTGGTTCATTGCCCATAAAAAAAATCAAAAAAATCAAAGAAGTCGATATCAAAAATACAGGAAAAACGCATATATGGTGAAAAGAACTTGTGTTTTAGAACATGAGCACATTGCAACAACATAAGTACTGATCCAGGCCCCTGTCCACATCCACATGATCCCTTTGAGCATCATTCCTTACATTAATTCCATTACTTCATGGAACTGAACAAAGCGGACCTCACAGACCCTGGAGACCACATTGGACCTCAGATTGTGGACCCACTGTCCTCACTGGAACTGGTGCTGTCATTGTCTTGTAATGTGTGCGGAAATGACCAAAAATAGTCACTTGCCTGATAAAGCATGGATATCTTTTCTCTCTGGTCTGTTTCGTCTTGTTGCATGTTGTTATGTTGCAGCGTCTATCATGTGCGATATGCCCTGCTCTACCCCCCCCCCCCCCCCCCGTGTGTTATTGTCCTGAAGATAGAGTTTGAAACCAGTCTCGATGTTGTGAAGGTTCTATGATGCAGATAACACATAATCAATCATTCACCGACTCCAGAATGCAGTGTGTTTTTACCTGAGTGAAGAAATTGAATTAGTATTTCTACTTTTATTTTATTTTAGACAAATCTGTACTTCTACTGGAGTAAACAAAGGTAGACTTTTGCAAACTCTTCCTCTTTCTACTTTTGCATACATGTTTTAAATCTGTCCATCCTACTACAAACAGCTCTGTAAGAACAAAAAGAACTTAAGAAATATTACACCTTACTGTGAATTACCTTGTACCTCAGCCTCACTTCCTCTGTACAATCACTCTATAATCTAAAAAGTCTGCAAGCAAGCATGACCAAAAATTGAGAGCTTTTTTTTTTTTTTTTTTTTTAAACGTTAACTAGAATTCAAATACATCAGAGCTTCTGTCTCCATCACCACATCTGTGGAGTAAAATGCCTCCCTGTTATCCACCATCTAAATGGCCATTAGCTGGACTAACCCAATTAGCGGAACAAGATCTAACACAGCCGTCCATTGTCCTTCCATCACAGGAAACAGTAGAGGTTTGCAGCATTCTGATCAAATGTATGGTGATTAATGACTAGGTCTTGCCATGTTGACAGGCTGTAACAGCTTCAAAATTCAGCCCCACGTTGGCGCTACACATATTTGTCTGTATAACTGACACTTGAATGAATAAATTGGGCAATAGCTCCATCACCGACCTGACTATCTGAACCCCAATTTTATTTTTTTTCCCCCCAAATGAACAACACTGTCAGGCCCACGTTCCCTTCCCTGACATGCAACATCTGTACGTCGGGAATAATGACCAGGCTAAAAATATGATAAACTCAACAGCAAATTGCTTAAAGGTCATTTTAATTATATGGACAGGCTGTCGAACAGTCACATTCAGCAGGAAATGGAAACAAATGATGTAATGGCTGATCGAGGAAGTATCGTCCAGCTGATCGTCTGTGTGGGTGAGACCTCACAGAGTAAAATATGGAAAATCTGTAAGACACATACAAAAAATGTGACCTACATAGTATACATTTGTAAGTGAGTTCCTTTGATTTCTTCCCAGACTTTTTCACTTGCTGTGAAAAAAAAGAAAGAAAAGAAAAGGCAATAGTTGTGATAGAGTTGTTAAAATCTGAGGCAAGTGGGTGAAATGGATTAAATTCACAGTGGGAGAGCACGTCTGTGTATGTCGGTTATTTCCATGGCCTCGCACATGTTTTATTTACTCTCCTCTCACCCCAAAGCATTTATTCACTGTTGTAATTTCACCACAGGGTAGAACGACAGAGAAAGGATACATATTATTATTATTATTATTATTATTATTATTATTATTATTATTATTGCTGTGCTGAGTTCAATTAGCAGCACAAATTAAAAAAAATATATATACTATAATAATAGGAGCAGAATTAGGGACACCACTGCTGTAAGTACATTAGTTTAATCTGCTCTTATTAAATAACACAATAATTTAACAAGCTGTATTTACACTTTCTGTACAAAATAGTGTCTGTCGTCATGTATATGGCTTTCACAAAAATGAAATAATAATAATAATAATAATTATTATTATTATTATTATTATTATAAATATTACTGGGGACACGATAGTAACGAATAGGGAAATATGCCTTAAAGCAGACTGAAACTGGTTGGCATAAAAGGAGAAAACTGAGTGAAACAGTGAGAAACAGAGAGGGGAAAAAGCTGTTTCTGCCTGTGAGGTGTGTTTAAATTATTCCCGTTTGAAAGAAAAGGAAAAAAAAAAAAGTTCCAGACACTTATCAAGCCATAAATCTCAGGCCCAGGAATTAAAAAAAGTTAAAAAGAAATAACAAACACCAAACGTCATGCTGCTCTGAATGTCTGCCGTCTTCCCCCAGCACTGCAGGAGTTCAAAAGAATAATAACTTTGCCCTCACTCATCACCACCCAGAGAAGCGTTAGGGCAGCTCATAATATTGTGTTTTTTTCCCCTCTTCTTCGTCTTTTTTTTTTTTTTAATTAGTACCTCTAATCTAATCATTAAGGGCAGCAAAAAGCAGCATAGCTATAGTACAACTGAACCGAGCTAGTAATTGAAGTGAATAGTTAGAAAAGTCACATCTGTGTGATGACACTTTATGCCATCTCTTAACAGATTACGTGCTGTGACCAGAAGGAAAAGGGGTATTTAATTGAACAACATTGCGTGGAGGGAAAATAAAAGTGTGATGAAGACACAGAGCAGGAAAAGCAACATCAGGATCAATATATTGTGTTTTTGACGTGGTTTCACCGAGGGAAAAAAAAAAAAGAAGTAGAAGAACTAGAGACTAATAATCTGTGTGAAGGGGTTGGGACCCCACATGGGGTCGCCTGGAAGTCATATGGGGTCGCCTGAAATTTCTAGTAATTGATTAAAAAAAAATAAAAATTACTAATAAAAAATATTTTTTAATGATTCAATATATATTTCATTATAATTATAACACCACACACTTTTCCTATAAAAATCAAGTTCAAATAAAATGCAGGATATAATATCTGAGAGGGCAAATCTTGAGCCAATCATGTGACGTTGCGTTACAGTGTTTCAACCTGCTCGGATACAGTCACAGTCAGAAAACAGGACCGAACAGAGGATGGAAAGATTTCTTCACCCGCCTGGCCCAGCTAAGACATGTCCAAGAGAAAAATGTCTCCATTTTGAATGTCTGGGGTCGCCAGAATTTTGTGATGTTAAAATGGGGTCACGAGCCAAAAAAGGTTTGGAACCGCTGGGCTAACCCATTAAGACCCAGTGCTACTTTTGTGGCAGTTCCCATAAGAGTTTTTCCCTCTAAATCTCTAAATGTACCCTTTCTGTTATATTATACTCTGTGTTTTGCATGGTTTCTGCAAAAATCATGTATTTTGTTATATTTAATTTACTGATCATGTAGATGTTAATAAAAGCTCAGATTAAAGTTGAGGGTTATTATATCAAAAACAGGGAACTTTTTCAAACAAAATCTCTCATCAACTGAACATAAACCCAGTGTGTCCATCCACTGTCATTGATCCAACTCTATGGGTTTTACTGGGGAATCAGTGACTGGTGAATAGGAACATCCAAATGCGTCATATCCAAGGTTATTATTGTTAACGAAAACTAACAAAATGATGAAAACTAGAATTGAAAAAACATTTTGGTTAACTGAAATAAATAAAAACTATAATATTAAAAAAAAAAAAAACAATAACTAACTGGAACTGTATTGTGTGCTTACAAAACTAACTAAAACTATAAAAATTATGGATACAATTCCCTTCGTTTTCATCTTTGTCAACGATGGATTGGTATGAAAGCGATTTATTTCGCTCTAGCAATTTTACCTAGTGGCACCATACGGTACTTCACGGTCCGTCACTTCTCGTCACTTGTGGTTTCCAAGCGTCTTCTGGTCCCCACTCTAGCTGGAAACATGGAGACTAAAGTTGGGAGAAAGCAGCAGAGTCCTGTCTGGGATTTATTAGAATACAACAGTGAGGAAGATAAAAGATATGACAAAACTAAAATTAATTCTAAAACTAAACTAAAACTAAGCATTTAGAAAAAAATGAAAGCTAATAAAAACTAGCAAACCTGCTCTAAAAACGAATTAAAACTAACTGAATTAGACAAAAAAAGTCAACACTAAATAAAACTAAACTATAATGTAAAATCCAACATTTTTATAACCTTGGTCATATCTGATGACCATGAAAAGATGACAAACTGCATTTTACACCAATTATTTACATGTGTTGATAGGATTACCAGATCAACAGGTATTAAACCGTTTAGATCAGTAAAAGACTTTGGACACCGGTGGATGTTTGGGTCTTTATGGGTTAAAGCCTCTGCCCTTAAACAATAGCTGCTACAAATCCTGCATCCTTTAGATGTAGCAGACCGATTTGGGAAAAAATCTACTAACTAAAAGTGCAGGTCCACCTACAGCAGGTTCAGAGACAGTGATAGCCAGAAGGGAAGCAGGGGATGATGGGAGGATAGAGGTAGAGCGGTGGGAGAGTGGTACTGTAAGGCCGCTGATGGGGAACAGATGGAGGGAACAGGGGGTTGTGATTAGTGCTACATGGGGACCGGGGCCTCTGCTGCAGCGCTCACTGTCTAGTGGTAGTTGGCCCTGAGGCGGCGTCCTCACCACTCGCCACCCACCATCACCTCCCCCCCGCCCCTCCACTCCCACGGCAGCACCATCACTGGCCACAGAATCCCAGCATGCCTGCCTGTGCAACACTGAAAACCATTTCTCAACATTCTCGTCCTGGCATAAACAAGACGTCCCGTTGGCATGAAAGCATCCCTGAAGGAATTACATGGCTGGTCTCATCGTTGTACATCTCCTCCATGCCAGATGAGTCTGAAATTTACTCAGAGATTGGGTTTATTAGGATACTGCACGTTTGTCACTTTATTACGATGGCCGATATTGCCTTTGTTTAGCATTTTTATTATTTATTATTGTGTTTTTTTCTCTCTTTCTTGTCGCATCCAGTGCTGACCCCTCTGGCAGCTTCGATTCAACCATCACTCAGCGCAGCACAATTTCTGCCAGAGTCTCAGCCGGCCGAATTAGGGTAACTCGAGCTGCTCTAGATTGTAATCAAAGCGAAAATAATGAGCGCAGGACAAAGAGCGTTGCTATTACTCCGGCTAGCTGGCTTAACATTTCTCTCCCTCAGTTTTTCTTTTCTTTCTCTCTGTCTCCTTGTCCCTCAGAGTCCGGAGAAATGCAAACAAATAGCAGAGCAGAGGGAGGGAAAGAGAGGAAGGATCAAGCGAATAAAGCCGGTAACCGAAGAATAAGGCAGAAAGAAAGAGTCGGGGCTAAACAGAGGAATAGAGAAAATAGGGGCAGCAGCAGCAGGCCTGTACTAGTCTCCACAGCCAGGGACTCGCAAATGAACTAATCACCTGAGGGGATTCTTCTCAGCTTACTTAAACAACCAGTAAGTTAAACACACATGCTTCACAGCCATGGTATATATATGTGTGTGTGTGTGTGTGTGTGTGTCTGTGTCTGTGTGTGTGTGTCCTCATGGGCATGTGAACATTTGTGACCCGCTGCCCAACTGACTGGAGCAGCAGGCCGTCACAATAAGAAGGCATGTGTTCCAGCCAAAGGAAACCCTGGCAGAGGCAGAGACAGTTAGCAAGCAGATGAACTGGGAGGAGAGCCTGAGCTTGAGATGAGACCAGTGGGCCATCCCCATCCCCATCCCCCCACCCTAACCCCAACCATCACCACGTTTGAGGTTTCCTGACTATTTTTCTTTGCAATAACAAAAGGAAACTAAATGATATGGGACACGATATTATGTAAATGATATTTTAAAAAAGGTCTGCTGCAAATTAGGAGGACTTCCACCTCACTGCTGCCATGTTCATACAGAAGTGGCTTTACATGGAAAAAAGAAGACAGTGTAAAAAACAACAATGACAGGAAAAATAAACACATGGCACACTCTGCCAATGTGTTTTCCTGTTTTGGTTTATGCCTCTCATGGTTTCTTTCTATTAAAGGATTATAGAATAATGGAAAACACAATAGACCTGACATTCCCACACTAAGGGTCCAGACTCAAAATAGGTGTCAGTACTGTTTTCATTTGGTCGCCAATGGTCATAGTACAATACGTATAAATAATAATATGATCTGTGAATTTATTTACCTAATTAACATAGAAGAAGAATGAGTTTGTAAAGGCTGACATCAGCAAAAGCAAGTGAAATACAGAGAAGACACGGGATACAGTACAGGATAACAAAATATAAATAATGTAAAAAAGACAAACCAAGTAAAAATGACAAAAGACACAAGACAAAAATGATGAGAAAGATGCAACAAGACAAAAACACTGAAAATGGTACAAGAGGAAGACAACAACAAAAAGACACAAGATGAAAACATAAAAAAAAAATGCAAGAAGAAAAAAATGACAACGTACATGGTGAAAATGATATAAAACAAGCAGCAATACAAAAATAACGAAAAATGTGATCATACATACATATATATATATATATATATATATATATATATATATATATATATATAAATTCAGCATTGTTTTATTAATAGAAGACATTGTTAAAAAAGAAAAAAAAAATGCAAACATGGGCAATTCTTAATGTTTTTTGTATTATTCAGTCCTGAAATTAAGACAAATAAATTTATTTCGGTCTTGTGCTGAATATATTTGGGAATCATTGCAATAGAGGATTAATTGGCTAATATTATTATACTATAAAATATTCTATAGTATCCCCAGTCTTCTTCCCATAAACATCCGACACTGAAAACCAAAATACAGAATATGTTCCTACTGCTGAAGTACAGTAGGAGCATATTATTCTTTATTCTTTCAGGTCCTTCACTTGGGTCTGTTTTATTTATGTAAGGAGTGTATAGAATAAATATACTTACATAATTTTAATAATTTTATGTTTATTCTGTTCTGTTGAATCTTCTTTTGAAACACTGCACTCATTTTCTTTTCTTTTCATTTAATGTTGTGACACTAAACAAAAATGAACAAAATAAGCAATAACTTATGCAATCGTAGACTACAAATGTGGTTTCACTTTATCTTTTTTTCATTTAGTTCCATCTGTTACATCAATGCAAAAGATCTTTTTTTTCCTGTTAGTATTCCATCCATTTGGGTTGAAACTAGTCTGGAAGTTGTGAAAGCAAACAGTGTTGCAAAATAATAATATTATCAAATTAATTATTCCCTTCACATGCATTAAAACCTCAGTAACAAGCCTATTTTGAAGCTGTAACTTTTGGTGAGCACATATATTTGTGTAAAAATGTGGGGAGTAAAAGCAAAATGTGTGAAGAATAAATACTTAAGAGCAGATTGCATATGTACGCTGTTACTTTACACCTCTGGAAACAGGAAATGCTACAAGTGGTTTTTAACAAGTAAAAATGATACGTGAAGCTGCTAGTCATTAAATGTGTTTCGTCTCTTTTTCAGTTTCACTGCATAAAACATTTTCAGAAAGAAAAAAAATATTTCCTCAAACTTGTTTGAGAAGAACAACAACCCACTATACAGGGACAAGAGAACTGAGAGGGGAATTAAAATTACAATACCTGCATGCCCAGCTGCCCAACTCAAATTGCTTGGCTGTTATATGCCTCTCTATGCAATATCCTCCCATTGAACTCTGTCCAGGACAAACTAATAATGAAAGTGTCCCTGGCGAAGGGATTTCTGTGTGGACGTCACAGAAATTGGAATAGAGGGAATAGATATGTGACTGCGCCCACCTAAATAGGCTAAGGGGGCTGCTATTCCCCAACCGCAGTCACTTAAGTTGCTACTTTTTTGTGTTATCCAGTGGAAATGACAGTAGACACGTGGCCAAGTACTGAATGTGAAATAACCCGAGTAATATGGGAGTACGTCTACACATCTCTTTCAATATTAGAAAAAAAAAAATAAGAAGGAAAAACCTAACAAAGACTGGCTGGCGTCCGTGGTTGAGTGCAGCTCTGGGCGCAGTTTCTGTTTGGCTGCCAGCGCTGATTCTGGCCCCGTTATTTCCTTCCAAATGAGAAAGAAATGTCGTTTGTCCCCACTATGAGCGAGCGGCCGCTGAGATGAGGAATAGGCCCGCTGCTTCACACAGACTAACGTGACAGGCTGCATGACATCACTTAGCCAAAATGGATTGCCACTTCAAAATGGGACAGTTGTGCCCAGTGTTAGCAGGGCTCTCACTGGAAGAAAATAATTGACTCTGAAACGTATTCAATGTATTTTCATTTTGTTTTAGTTCTGGCAGTGGTGTTGTTTTTCGGTGGGTGGCAAAGATTAGTTGGCACTGTTCCGTGTCTTCAGACGTGGATATGTGTGGGAAAAGTGAATTAAAGACAAGAATTAAAACTGGCTAATTAGAGATGTTGACAGCGTTTCAAGACGTCCTATGGTGTGTTTAATAACTTGGGTTTTAAGCTGTATTTCCCAGGTATGGTATTTAGCATTTGCAGATTACCTCAGTGACTCCCACAGACTAAATTTAGGGAATTTATGTTTGAAATGACAAATATCGTGGACCCTTGGGAGACCTGTAGAAAAAGCCTGATTGACACTGTAGATCAGCAATTTTTTAATTCATACCCTTTTAGATGTGGATTTTTGCTGATTTACAACAAGTTAAAATGGTTTAACCCATAATCACAAGAAGGATATTCTCCCACTGACTCCTGTTATCAAGTTGTTATCTAGACAGTCTGGGTTTTATTTGATGAGGTTTTAAGATATTTGCTGCTGAGATTATCACATATTCGAAGAAAATTTGCAGTATTCCCTTTCCGAAATAATATCTTAATATCCTATTTCAGAAGTAATACTCAGTATTATCTACAGACCCCACTGTCTAATTTCCAGAGGGTCTCATTGTAAATTTGGCAAATAAAAACTGTCCTCATGGTATTGATTCCACTTTGAATGAGTAGTAAAAGAAGTGTATTTAAAAAAAGAAGAAAAAGGAGAGAAAGACAAGTCAAATGTTTCAGTCTCCAGCTCTTAAACATGGAAACTAGAATCTAAGATGTTACCTTTCAAATCAAGTCCAATCTGTTGGACAAACCCCAACCCCTTAATCCATATTTTATTGTACTTCCTTCTGGTCACAGCTACAGGTCAGTAAACGGGAAAAAAGTTCAGTTCAGCAAAAGTTTCATTCCAAATGCAATAACACAAGTGAATACCTCATTAAACAGGCTGTAATGTGTTGGTTGGATATGTAGGATGTTGGGTGTATGGTTGTGGAATTGTTGTTTTTTAGTTTCTGTTATGTTGTATGTTTGTGAGTGATGGGCTGTATTCTCGTGGTGACATGTCTGTCAGTCTGTCTGTCTGTCTGTCTGTCTATCTATCTGTCTCTGTCTGTCTGTCTGTCTGTCTGTCTGTCTGTCTGTCTATAGTCACAGAAGAAATGATTAGACCATCCAAAGTCATCAAAAACAATGGTTATGCAATCAAGTACTGACTCCTGTGTGTGTGACGTGACTAAAACAGGCAGAAAAGAAAACATGGAATGTCTAAAAGCACTGTTTTTGTCAGTACAGTGCCATAGCTATTGATGTAAGAACTGAAGTAATTTTGGTTATTATCAAGAAAACATGTTAAATGGATAGATATCAGCTCTGAAATTAAACTACTATGACCTATTTTGTTGGCATCGTTATATTTGTCCAAAAAAATTAACAAGAAATTGAGAAAACAAGGGGTGGTGTAATATTTTTTTCCGCGACTCTATCTATCTATCTATCTATCTATCTATCTATCTATCTATCTATCTATCTATCTATCTATCTATCTATCTATCTATCTATCTGTCTGTCTGTCTGTCTGTCTGTCTGTCTGTCTGTCTGTCTGTCTGTCTGTCTGTCTGTCTGTCTGTCTGTCTGTCTGTCTGTGAGGTTAATGCTGACAACAGCACACTTTTCAGTGTTAGGTTTATTCGTTGAGGTTCAA